>NC_044497.1:1690000-1697500 GCF_902362185.1 Chanos chanos | reverse complement strand
CACTGACACTGTAACACTGACACTGTAACACTGAGACAGAGAAAGAGACACTGACACTGTAACACTGACACTGTAACACTGACACTGTAACACTGAAACAGAGAGGGAGACACTGACACTGTAACACTGACACTGTAACACTGAGACTGTAACACTGAGACAGAGAGAGACACTGACACTGTAACACTGAGACAGAGAAAGAGACACTGACACTGTAACACTGACACTGTAACACTGAGACAGAGAGGGAGACACTGACACTGTAACACTGACACTGTAACACTGACACTGTAACACTGAGACAGAGAAAGAGACACTGACACTGTAACACTGACACTGTAACACTGACACTGTAACACTGAGACAGAGAGAGACACTGACACTGTAACACTGACACTGTAACACTGACACAGAGAAGGAGACACTGACACTGTAACACTGACACTGTAACACTGAGACAGAGAGAGAGAGAGACACTGACACTGTAACACTGACACTGTAACACTGAGACAGAGAAAGAGAGAGGGGGATAGAATGAGAGAAGGAAAGGAGGATAGAGAGGGGGATAGAATGAGAGAAGGAAATAGGGAAGAGAAAAACAAAGTGAAAAAGAAAGAAAAAAAATGAAATGTCTAACTTGTTGAATGAACCCCTGGCTGACAGTGATGGGGTTTGTGAGTAATAATGTGTTGGATGTTTATAAGTGAGTAAAGTTGGTGAACATAGCCCTGGCTGACAGTGATGGGGTTTGTGAGTAATAATGTGTTGGATGTTTATAAGTGAGTAAAGTTGGTGAACATAGCCCTGGCTGACAGTGATGGGGTTTGTGAGTAATAATGTGTTAGATGTTTATAAGTGAGTAAAGTTGGTGAACATAGCCCTGGCTGACAGTGATGGGGTTTGTGAGTAATAATGTGTTGGATGTTTATAAGTGAGTAAAGTTGGTGAACATAGCCCTGGCTGACAGTGATGGGGTTTGTGAGTAATAATGTGTTAGATGTTTATAATTGAGTAAAGTTGGTGAACATAGCCCTCGCTGACAGTGATGGGGTTTGTGAGTAATAATGTGCTGGATGTTTATAAGTGAGTAAAGTTGGTGAACACACCCCTGGCTGACAGTGATGGGGTTTGTGAGTAATAATGTGTTGGATGTTTATAAGTGAGTGAAGTTGGTGAACACACCCCTGACTGACAGTGATGGGGTTTGTGAGTAATAATGTGTTGGATGTTTATAAGTGAGTGAAGTTGGTGAACACACCCCTGGCTGACAGTGATGGGGTTTGTGAGTAATAATGTGTTGGATGTTTATAAGTGAGTAAAGTTGGTGAACACACCCCTGACTGACAGTGATGGGGTTTGTGAGTAATAATGAGTTGGATGTTTATAAGTGAGTAAAGTTGGTGAACACACCCCTGACTGACAGTGATGGGGTTTGTGAGTAATAATGTGTTGGATGTTTATAAGTGAGTAAAGTTGGTGAACATAGCCCTGGCTGACAGTGATGGGGTTTGTGAGTAATAATGTGTTGGATGTTTATAAGTGTGTGAAGTTGGTGAACACACTCCTGGCTGACTGTGATGGGGTTTGTGAGTAATAATGTGTTGGATGTTTATAAGTGAGTGAAGCTGTTGAACACACCCCTGGCTGGCCGCTGACTCTCCCAGCTCTTGGTAGAAAATGGACGATGACACAAGTGATCGAGGATCAGATTCACCATCCTCCAGATTCCCCAGTCCTGAGTTAGGCTTCCCATCTGTGAACACCAGCACCTAGACCAGAGAGAGAGACAGACAGACAGACAGACAGACAGACAGAGAGAGAGAGAGAGAGAGAGAGGTTTTCTAGTATAATATTTACTCCATTAATATCTACAAACCGTAGGAAGCACTTGTGATATTCCAACAAAGAGAGAGAAAAAGAGAGACAGAGAGAGAGAGACAGAGAGAGAGAGAGAGAGAGGGAGAAATAAAAGAGAGAGAGAGGGGGGCAGACAGAGTTGTTGGTATTTGAGCATTGCTTTGAGAAATCAGGGGTCACTCTGACCTTTGACCCTGGGTGTTGCGATGCTACTGCTATGGCAACAAGAGCTGCTGGTCCAAGTGCCTTTCCCCCACTGCCCTGTAGGCTGTGATTGGTTGAGAGACAGGTCACTTAAGTGTTAGCTTATGAAGCCTACTGCCGACTGACCACTGTGAAGCCATGACACCAGTGAACAACTTCATTTATATCTAAATGTCCAGAGCTCACGGTGCTGAATATTTAAAATGAAAATTAAAATAAATCATGCATGTACCAGTAATAAAACAGAAAATCCTATTAAATCAAAGAACAGAAAACAAACACAAATACAATACAGCTCTGATTAGCTCTGTTATGTCAGCTTTGTGAAGGGTTTATGAAGTTCTTATGAATTATTACGTTTTGATGTCGCTCTCCAGACTGTCTCGGGTCTGAGAGAGAGGAGGCGGAGTCAGGAAACTCCGCCCTGCCACCCTCAGTAAACCTTCATCGGTCAACTCATCACCACGGAAACTCTGCCAGGCTCCACCCTCTGGTCCGTGAAGTGTGACCTATCAACAGAAACAAAAGGATCCACAATATAGTGAGTGTGGATCATAATTCTGATGACATTAGCATGATGACCGTATAATCTGTATGAAGGGATTTAACAATAATTGTATTTTTTCGTAGCTGTTTGAGACATTAGTGATGGGATGACTGATTCACATTCTTATTCACCCCCCCTTCTATTTCTCCCCAACCTGGAAGATTCAGTAATCTCCTGTCGCATAAGCACACACATTGAGTGGAATTCTTCCTCCAGTCCAGGTAGAAATCAGGGTGAAAAAGACTTTCTCTGACTGAGGTGACTACAATCTGTCCTGTCTGTACAACACGACTTACTTAGTGTTATAAAGCAACCCTGGACACCTGCAGGCTGGTGGAGCCAGTCCAGGAAGAGAGAATGAACCCAGAGAACAGAGAACAGAGGAGGAGAGAGACTGACCTGGCTGTTAAAGGTGATGAGTCCAACTCTGACGTTTGGATCTTGTTCACTCAGAGTGTCAATACACTTCAACAATGCCTTTTGCACCAACTACACACACACACACACACACACACACACACACACACACAGACACACACACACACACACACACACACACACATACACACACACACAGAATAAAACAGAAGTCACTGGTACTTGTTTAAGTAGTGTATGATTGACAGGTCCCCTTTCCAGTACCGCAACAAGACTCACCTGAAGGCGGGATCTGTATACCAACTGCCCCTCTTCCATAACCTAAAATTAAAAAAAACACATACATTAGACTACACACACACACACACACACACACACACACACTCACACACACACACACACACACACACACACACACACACACACACACACTGTAATGATTGGCTTATGATGACGTCATAGTGTGGGGTCAGGGGGATTGTCACCCCTTTTCCCTCTCTCTCTCTCTCTCTCTCTCTCTCTCTCTCTCTCTCTCTCCCTCTCTCTCTCTCTCTCTCTCTCTCCCCCTCTCTCTCTCTCTTTCTCTCTCTCTCTCTCTCTCTCTCTTTCGGCCGCCCGCGCATCACGAGTTGGCATGCTGTCTCTTGGTTATGTGATCACCCGTAAGGCTCTAACGGTTTACCTAACGGTTTTCTACTGACGGTCCTGTTAACCGTTCACATGCCTGTACATCCTACAGTGTAATAAATGAAGAACAGCTCTATTCCTTTGTGTCCGGCTGAATTATATCAACTTTCTGGAAAAAAACTCATGATGATCAATAGCCAGATTCTTACAACACCCATACACAGACACACACACACACACACACTCCCACACACAGACATACACAGGAGACACACACTCTCTCTCACTAACACACACACACACACACACACACCTTAGCTTGTATGGCCGTAGAGCCGGATATGTCGATACAAAAGATTATCATTTCCTCTGTGGGCTTGGGTCGCAGGTCAGGGGTCAAACAGAAAAGACTGTCCTCACAGCCAATGGGAGGGCAGGAAGGCTGTGAACCAGGCTCTTGTGACTGACAAAAATAACATTCTTTGACCTAAACAAACAGAAAAGACACAGACAAATTCTTCTTCTTCAAGGATCTCCGTTGGCATTCTTACATTATCTGTGAATAGCTACTGTTTATATACAGAAAATATGTTAAACGCAATTCACTACTGTTCCATTATTTTCAAATGTTCAGTTTTGGAATTTTAGAATACTCTGAATTCTGTGTGAAAACACTGTGTGTTACTGTGTATGGTTCACATCTACAGTTCCACACTGGCAGCAATCTCACCAGTAAAGTCCTGTTTCTTTACAATATTTCTGCTATAGAACAGTCTTGATAAATGTAAAAATATTGATGCGATATTTTGAGCTATTACTGGCTGCAGCTGAATGAAGGGTATGAAAACATATGAAACAGCTGAGATGAAATGAGTGTGAGTAGAGGCATGCTGTGATTACGTTTGTTCATTTTCCCATAATCACTTTATGAATGGTCCTGTTTTTTTTGTTTTTCTTTTTTACCACATTGTCATAGCAGGACTCCAGCGCTGACCCACACTGAGAACAGCCCGAAGGTTCTCCCTGGATACAGATCCCTGTAAACACACACACACACACACACACACTTAGGTCATATGTCCTGACAGAGTCATACTGACATAATTAAAGCTATGTACATTGTATGAAGAGGCATGTCAAACGGTCGTGCGCATTCTATGAACATGCATAAAAACATTCACCGTAAAACTGGGAATAGCTATGGTCACGTATGGCAATAAAGACCGTAAAGACAGAGAGGCAGTTAGGGTTATATGTCTTAATGCTAAGATAAGACACAGGAATGGTCAGTTATATATTGTAAACATTAAAAACAGGTATAACAAAAACTGCATATAATATGAACGATTCTTAACGATTCACTCAGTGACTGATTGATTCAGTCACTGAAAAGAATCATCAGGATGATTAACTCACCATTGTATTCATTCAGAAGTTTGCCTAAGGCCACCAGCACCACATTAGGATTGCCTGGCAACGGCTGCCTCTCGTTATAGCCTGTAGGGATGAGTATTCATGATCATCATCACCATCATCATCATCACCATCATCATCATCATCATTGTCATCGTCACTGCTGGCAAAACTTTCATTTATACACTGGTCATACGCCTACATAAACCTGTGGTGACCAGCCGTACCCAGTCTTTCATACGATCAACACAAAACCAGAGAGGACCTCACCTTGAGCATTACATGAGTCTTCACTGACAGTTTATGATATTCTAGCCACGTGTTAACTTTGAGATATAAAGCATTGCCCTACACCTCATCAGTGTTATCACTTAACATAATGTGTTCTAGAGCATTCAGGTGTGTGCTCATAAGGATGTTATACAAGTTCATATTGTCTCTGATTAAGCAGAATTCAGTTTGGATTGTGCAGTGCTCTTTCGTAATACCGTCGTCACGAGTACCTCTATGGAATACCAGAAAAACCATAGCTGTGAGAGAAATGAATCAGTTTGGAAGAACGAGTCCCTGTCAGGGAACCAGGATTCAGATGGGGGAGCCCATCCCTCTCTATCCTGCACCCAGAGGTTAATAACAGATGAACGAGACTCAGAGTGACCGACCTGGAGACTCGGCCGGTGAGGTAGGGGAGGGGGAGCAGCTGGGCTCCACACGGGGATGAGGGGAGGGGCTGGAGGTTGACGGAGAAGGGCACGAGAGGGCTGTTGAGGAGGAGGAGGAGGATGAAGCACCGGGGGAAGAAGAGGGCAGAATGAGGAGGTACTCCGGACATCTCTTCATGAAGGGGGGGCGTGGTGGGAGGGGCGGAGCTGTGGCTGAAACCAGACAAACAGTCTGAGACAATTGGTCCAGACAAACAGTCTGAGTTGATTGGTCCAGACAAACAGTCTGAGTCGATTGGTCCAGACAAACAGTCTAAGTCGATTGGTCCAGTGAGAAAATTTATAATGAGACACTCACCGACCTGACCAACTCAAAGCAACAGTACCCCCCCTGTTTACTAATCTAACCCTTCACCTCACTAATCCTTACGCTCACTCATTAAAACCCTAACCACTGCTTTTAGCACCCTAACCTGTTTACGCAATACTAAACAGTTCCTGCTAATAATGACTGTTCCTGGCCAACGTAAATCAATCCTAGTCAGTCTCCCCGAAACCTTCACGATCCTAACCAGGTCCAGATAATGTTAACCAATTCCAGTCATTCCTAACCAGTCCCCCACGACGGCAGACAATCCTAAGGAGTCCTAGACAATTCTAAGCCAATCAAGGGAATCCTAACTAATGAAACACAGCGCTAGACAATGCTAACCATTCCCAACGAGTCTGAACTAATCCTGTAGCGTCACTGTCTGACGAACGGTAAGTAATCCATGGGGCTATTTTCTGTCCGCTGTGCACTTTGAGACACTAGAATACAGGGTCTGAATACTAATGTAAGCAGTATATTTCAGCTTTAGGCTTTATTTGCAATATCTATCAAAGAAAACCTCAAAAAACCTGAAAACTGGTCTCAGATACATTCTGTGTGAACATGATGCTTAATAACATCTAAATTAAATCTAAATTAATCTAAATTAGATATTCATTAATATAAAAATAATTTTTGGACAATGAAAACATTAATTAAACAAATGTTTACGATTTGCACTGAAAACAGTTGTAGAGTCTGAATACTTTTGCAAGGCACCATACATGAGCTTGACTATTCTCTGTACTAATCTGATGCCATCATTTTAATACAGAATTAAGCTTTTCCAAAGGTAATGGGCCTCTTCTAAAATTAAACCAATTCCTCCCTACTGTCATCATCATCATCATCATCATCATCATCATCATCATTACCATCATAACAACAAGCACATACACACACACACACACACACACACATACACACACACACACACACACACAGGGATTACCTGGTTTCTGTGCTCTGGCATTGCCAGGGAAGAAACGTTGTCTTGTATCTGGCCTGGTGCATTCTGGGATACTGTGGCTGCACTCTGAATGTGTCTGAGAAAGGTCTGGCGTTGGGAGATCATAGGTCAAAGGTGATTTTGGGGGAGCTGGAGGAGGTGGTGGGGGGTTCTTGGGACGGGACCGGTTTGGGGGGAGGAGGGCTGAAGAGGTGGAGAAAACATAGACTTGATTAAACACACACACACACACACTCATACACACACACACTCATACACACACACACTCACACACACATATACACACACATACACACACACATACACACACACACACACACACACTCACACATACATATACACACACATACACACACGCACACAGAACACACACACACACACACAGACACACCAGCGCATACACACAGAACACACACACACACACACACACACACTCATACTCACACACACTCACACATACATATACACACAT
>NC_044497.1:1660000-1667500 GCF_902362185.1 Chanos chanos | reverse complement strand
TCTGTAAGTCTCTTGAGGGCTCGTTCGATGTTCATGCGATGTCCCACCCTGCTGACACCCAGGTCCAGGAAGTCTTCCTTTGTGAGCGAGGGAAGGTGAGACCCGTCAATCTCGTTGTCAAGGAAACGCTCGCGGTGCTCTGCCAGGTTCAGGTACGTCAGCCAGTCAGCGACGTCGTACTTGCTCCAATAGGGAAGAGGTTTTGAAGCGAACGGCCTATTGGGGGGAGGAGGGGTGACGGGCGGATAACTCATACAGGAAGGGGAGGAGCCTCCCGACAGGAAGTGGGTGGGGGAAAGAGAGCGGGAGACCAGGAGAGGGTTAGAGGGAGGGGCTGCGGATGCGGGAGGAAAAGGAGGCGGGGTCTGCGGGAAGAAGTGATCAGATAACGGAAGAGTGGCGGATGGAGGCGTTAGAGGAGGGGCTTGAAAGTCAAAATGGCCGCTATAGAGGGAGGACGAGGGGAAGAGAGGCAAAGAGGAAGGTCGCGGAGGCCCCGGATGCGGACGATCCGAACAGGATATGAGCGGGCTCGGAGCACGCCGCCGCTGTGGGTGGTGGGATTCGGAACGTCGCGATTCCGACCCGGAATGAAACTGGAACTCCAGAGCCTTCCCTCTGTACTTGGAACGGTGCTTCGGAGAGGTGGGGTAAGGAGAGTAGGATGGAGAGTGGGGTGGGTGAACCACAGAGGAAGGAGAAAGCGGGGGATGGGAGAGAGAGAGAGGAGAGATGGGATGAGGTAGAGAAGGAGGAGAGAGAGGAGGGTGCGCCAGGGAGAGAGGAGAAAGGGGGGTGTGAGGGACGGAGGGAGGAGAGAGAGGGGGATGAGAGAAGGACAGAGGAGACGCAGAAGGAGTCCAGTTGGGAAAGAGAGGTTGAGGAGCGGACGGCTGGGCCAGGGCGATCGGCGTTGGGGTTAAATTCGGCGTTAACGGCATTCCCTGCAACTGGTTTGGCATCAAGCTGGGTGTTAAGGGGGAGGACGCTAAGGGGTTTGGCTGTAGCGTTGGCGTTAGGGGACTGGGCGGTAAAGGATTAGCAGCCATGGTTGGGGACATAGCGCGTTGGAGAGGCTGAGCGGCAGCAGAGAGAAGTGGCGATGGAGAACGACCAGCGGGTCCACTCATGATTGACATGGACCCTTCATCTGCAAATCTGAAAGGGCAGGATAACAATTACAGCGGCGTTAACAGACAGCCGTAAATTTATGGCAAAACACTGAGATGCATGCGCACACAGTCACACGCAAACACAAATGAGCACACACACACACACACACTCACACACAATAGCAGCAGCTTATCATCATTATTCACTTAATGAACTGCGTTAACCTTTTGACCTGATTCATCATGAAATCAGTTAAACTAGTTTTTTGCATTTACAGAACGAGTTACACTAGTATTTCTTACACCTTCCCACTTCACTTTATGTCACAGGCACAGAAAACATTTGTAGACCTTGCCAGGGACTCTACCAAGCTCAGACTTGTCCTGAGAAACAAGCGTCTCTTAAACAGGACAGAGTTGTAGAGATGAGGTTCCCCAAGGCTCAGTCATTGTCATTTTCCCTTATATGTCATGTGACCCACATGTTTGTATATCTTTAGGGGTCAAATGAAGGACACAATTCATTTTCATTGAATTAATGATAAATTAAACTTGAACAAAAATACTGGTTAAAGTTTAAGTGTGAAGCAAAACCATGATTGTCTTTAGCAGGGGCAAAAAAGGTAAAAGTAGAAGTATTACTCTACTAAACTACTCTAAGTAAAGTTAATCTATCCCTCCTGAAAAATACTTAAGAGTCAATAGACACTTATTTACAATTTACAAAAATGGTTGTCAGTTTAACTCAGAGTACTTTTTTTTTTAGAAAGAATACTTTTACTTTTTCCACACCTGGTCTTTAATAGAGGTCTTTACGACAGAACTGGTGTGAACCTAGCACTGAGTACTGTTTAACCAAAAAAGAAGAAGAAGAAAAAAAAAAAAAAACCAGGCAAGAAATGGAGTAGAAATTGAAGATGGAGTAGAAATTGAAGATGGAGAAGAAATTGAAGATGGTCCCTGACCTGGGTGAAATGGGTGAACTTTGACCGTGCCAGCTGCCCATCTGTTGGAGTTTGCTGCTCAGTTCATTAATGATGCTGGCTTTCACACTGGAGAGCGGAGAGTTCAGCCGTCGGTCCAATAGCATCGGAGGCCTCGCAGCTATTTCCAGACCTCCTCCCCTGGTCACTCCATCTCTCTCCACCTCCTCTTCCTTTTGTCTGTGGAAGGTGGGAGCGGCACTGGTCTGTCGCTGCAGAGTCGGCACCACGCGTACGCTCTCGCCTTGTGAGTGCGTTCGAACCTGTGTGGGGTGCGCGGGTTGAGCGTTAGGGACGTGTGGTTTGACGCGTACAGAGGGTTCCGCTTTGGTCTGTTGCCGCGCGTTTGGTTTTATCTGCGTGTCATTCAGCGTCTTGATAGTTTGTTTCCCCACGTGAGGAAGGGAGGAGTCGAGAGACACGCGTCTCTCGGCTTTCCCCCCGTCCCTCACGTCTCCGCTCGGCCTCCTGTCCCGCACTCCTTTTCCTCCTTCTCTTCCTCCCGCTCTTACTCCTTCTTTTAGTCCATCTCTCTCTGTTTCTCTATCTCCGAGATTGTCCAGGTGATGGTCGCTGCTGCTGTGACTGTCAAGCTCCTCTATCCCAGAATCCACAACCGCCTCCTGCCAATCCCTGCTCTTGCCGGTGGGTGGCAGCTGGTTCACGGTGGCCACCGAGGCGGTCGCCGACGGCGTTGTCATGGTGACCGTCACCACGGCAGCAGTCGCTGTGGCAGTGGCGGCGGCAGTCGTCATGGTAGCGTAAGTGAGGGCGGCGTTGCCTCGGTCTTGTGGCGGGTAGAACAGCGGGAGTGGCCTATGCAGGGAGGAGGCGGGGACTGACGAAGAGGGCGGGGCAGACGGAGAAGTAGATGGAGGAAAGGACTGAGGTGAAGGGAGAGATGGAGACAGAGCAGACTGGGTGAGGTTGGCCACCTCGCTGTCATATGAAGTCAAACTGGACGCAGCTGAATCACCAGCCTGAGGAGAAGGCAGAGGGGGCTGAGGATTGTTTGGGGGCAACGGAGGGTTGGAGGGGAGGGAGGAGGGTTGTCTTGGACAAAGCTGGGGAGGGGGAATTAGAGGAGAAGGAGGAAAAAGGTAGGGATGAACAACAGCGGCTGGATGAAACTGCTGCTCAGCATCCTGGAGCTCAGATGTGTCTGGCAGCGACTCGGGCTGGGACTGCTGTTGTTGTTGTTGTTGTTGTTGTTGTTGTTGTTGCTGTTGTTGTTGGTGGTGTTGTTGTTGGTGGTGTTGTTGATTTTGTTGCTGTTGATTGTACCCTGTTGCACTCTGCATGCCGTTAGCAAACTGTATAGGAGGAGGTAGCGGATCGACAAACACAAACTCATCCTCCACATCTACCGATGGTGCAGGCGGGGGGAGGACCATGAGTCCAACTCCTCCATCACTCGCTTCTTCTCCACTCCTCTCTCCACCTCTCTCTTGTCTTTCTCCCCCTCTCTCTCCGACTCTCTCCATTCTTCTCTCTCCCATTCGGTCTCCTCCGTGACTCACCTCCTGTAGTTGGATTTGTCCCGTAGGGGTGGCTTGTGCGTGGACTGGATGGATTTGGCTGCTTGTGTACCCCGTAACAGTAGCACTTGCATCACTCTCCATGCGGAGGAAAGAGGGCCGCCGAGGTGGGGGCTGAGGGAGGGGTCTCCCGTACCCATCCCTGTCCCTCTCGCGTGGGTACTGCGGCTGATACTGATTGGCTTTTTCTTCGGAAAAACGCACTCTTGGAACCTCTCTGATCCCTCCCCCTTCCTTATCTCCCATCTCTCCCCCCCAGTCTCCGCTTCCCACCCCGCTTCCGGCCAATCGAATCATCCGTGGAGACTGAGGGCGGCTCAAGGAGGTGGGACCGGTAGACGTGGGGGAGGTGCCGGTCAGATAGTGCGTAGGCTGTGACTGATACATATACGAAGTTGGAGGGATAATGTGTGGAGGATTTGGGGCGGAGACCGTAGAGGGAAAAGCCCCAACACTTGACAGCTGTCGGCCGAAATGTCTCTCTTCGCGCCGGGTTCTTCTGTCATCCTTTAGGGCCCTTTCCCGGGCTGCCAGGGCCAAGCCCAATGGCGAGGAAGGGTCCAGAACTTTTCCTGTCAGTGGGTGGATGAAGGTGGTGGCACCATGGTGAGAGGAGGGAGCAGACGGAGGCAGGGGTGTGGCATACTGTGGCAGGCCGAAAGCAGGGGGCATACTACGACCCTGAGGGGTCAAGGCTTCGCCAGAGAAAAGGCCCTCGTCGATAGATTTGGACGGACGGAGTCGGGGTGTTGGGCTTTCATGCTGGGGCTGGAGAGGCGTTGAGTCCTCTAACATGTCCTCCTCCGAGGAGTAGTAGAAGGAGGTGCTCTTCCTCCGGGAATCACGGTATCGCTCTCGTTCGCGGCGCGCTGTCGAGCCAGTGGTGCCGCCACTCGGTGGCATCTGCTCCTGCTCCTCCCGTTCCAGCGTGCGACTGGACGATGATTGGACAGGGGCAGGAGGGGTTGGAGTCACGGGGCTAGTGGGTTCAACGTCCTCATCTAGATCAGGAGGGAGCTCAGCCTCCACGCTGCTCCCTTGACTGCTACGCCCAGAGCTGCTGGTGGAAGGGGCCTTGACTATAATGGTTGGAATGGGAATGGAACTCTTTTCAACCTGGCCGCCACCTCTTTGGGGTCTCCCGCCACCCTCTTCCACTTTGGGTTGTTTCATTAGCGGTCCCTTGCCCCCTCGTCGTGCGGCTGACTTGGCGACGGCTGGAACCTGGACGTGCTGAGCTGGCTGCTTAGTCACCATGTTGGAGGGGGGTGTGGCACTACTATAGCCCCGCCTCAGTCCACCCATCTTGGCTCCTCCTCTTCGTATGGTTTCTGGTTCCACCTGAAAAGGAAAGTTGTAAACCTTTAGTATTCAGTTGCTGTAGTGCAAATTACCAGCAGAAAAAATGAGCAATTATCAGTCTATCTATCTATCTATCTATCTATCTATCTATCTATCTATCTATCTGTCTATCTATCCATCTATCTATCCATCTATCTATCCATCTATCTATCTATCTATCTATCTATCTATCTATTTACCTATCTATCCACATACCAATGAATGAATGAATCAGTCAGTCAATCAATCAATCAGTCGGTCAAGGAACCAATGAACTGATCAATCCAGTGCTTACTCTGCGAGTAGGTGGCACTCTGTGCTGTGTTTGACTCTGGGGCAGGTATTGTACAGGTGGTATATGAGCAGGGTTAGGATGAGATAACTCGCCCCTCCTGCCGCTCTGTGGCCCAGCGGAGTGGGGGGGCTCTGGGGCAGAGGTTTCAGGAGGGGGGGGTATGTCCTCCGGCCCTGGTACCGAGAGACTGCGGGATAGTTTCATCGTGGGGGGGTGTAAATGGCCCCTCTCTTCATCTGCCACACCTGCGGGAAAAATACCAAAATCAGCGAAATGGTAGGAGGGTCGTCCAGATCGTCCTACAGAACTCTGCAGCTTGTACACGGATTTGATTATATAAAGCATCAAGCATATAAATGTATAAACACTGTATTTGGTTTTGTTCAGCTGTTTAAGCGGTTGGCGGTGACTGGCCTCACCGATGGATTTTTGCCGCAGAACCAAACCGTGCTGGGAGTGGTGGCCTGACGAAAACTGGGCGTGGTTATAACCATACCCGGACCCTGGTGACATCATGCCAATGCCCGACTGGTCGAAGCTCTGCTGCTGATTGGGCAAAGCACAAAAAAAAAAAAGGTGAGAGACTTTACTTTGGTCAACATGAAAACAAGAAGTCAAGAAATCGAGACGTCCTAATGTAAACAAGTGCCACTCAATGGACCGTTTTGTCTGTTAATTTATGGTACATCCCAGTTCATTCAGAAAACACAATCCCAGCACTGCTCTGTTTGCCAAACCTTTGATGTGTTGGTTCAGGACTACACAGAAAACCAGCACCACTGGGAAATTCATTAGGCTGTCGGTACTGGGACCGAAGTGGTACGGGATGGTTTCTATCGAATTCAAATGGATAACCAATTTAGTACCGTTAAAAACCACAATGTCACCTCTTCAGCCTTTCCAGTTAAGGAGTAAAACCTCATTAGATCCCAGTTCAGAGCTGCTAAAATGATTTAAAATCTGATGTAGGAATCCTGCAAGGCATCCAGGTGACAAAACAGTTGAATCTCACCCACCTGTTTCTATCTAAAAATTCCACTAGCTGGACTAACCTAACACTGCACTGACGGTTAGCTACAGTGACGGAGGGCTTCACCCTCTGCCCCGCCCCCTGCGGCGAGGGGTCGTGGCACCTGTTGAGAGGTGGCGTCATTGTGCTGACAGGTGCGGTACCTCGTTAGAGTAAAAGCCCTTGTTTCGGTCCCTCCTGCCGCCGTGACCCCGGTGACCCTGAGTCTCCGAAGTGCTGATTGTCTGCTGAGCAGCAGCCAGAATTTCATCCAGCTTATCTGTGTGTGTGTGTGTGTGTGTGTGTGTGTGTGTGTGTATGTGTGTGTGTGTGTATGTGTGTGTGTGTGTATGTGTGTGTGTGTGTGTGTGTGTGTGTGAGAGAGAGAGAGAGAGAGAGAGAGAGAGAGAGAAAGACAAAGGTCATACTCCCCATACTGTAGTTGCACAGTGTCTTTTTTCTTATTGAGATATTGGAATATAAAAGAGGAGGAGGGAATGTGAGGAAGAGGGCTCTCTCATACTAAGTGCCATTTGATAAACGCTCTTCTTCTTCTCTGGTGCCTGGGAGGTCTCTGAGTATTCTGAGAACAAAAAGAAGATTTTCATTAACACACACACGCGCACACACACACACGCACGCACACACATACATACACATATTCCCACACACACACACACACACATACATACATACACACAGTCATCACACACACACACACACACAGATGTTTTCAAACTGAAAAGCTACCTTTGGAACTACACTCACTGTCCATTTTTTAGTTACCTTATAGGTACACTGCATAGGTGTACAGGTAACAGACTGCAGCCTGTCTGTTGCCATGCAGTTTGTCAGCCGCACACTACCCTGTTGCCCATTAATCAGTGGTCAGCTTCTGACCATAGTACTGCTGTTGACTGGACATTGTTTGGGTGGCAGACCATCCTCAACACAGCAGTGACCCTGACATGGTAGTGACATGGTAGTGGGTGTCACGCTGGTATGAGTGTATAAGGCACTGTTCTGTTTTTACACATGTCAGTGTCACTGCTGGGTTAAGAGTTGTCTGCCACCCAAAAATATCCACTCACCAGTTACCAGTGGTCCTGTGGTCAGAAACTGACCAGTGATTCAGGACAACAGGGTGTTTAACACACACTGTACAAGGCAACAGATGGGCTGTCATCTCTAATTGTACAACATGGTGCGCAAACACACACAC
>NC_044497.1:1617500-1630000 GCF_902362185.1 Chanos chanos | reverse complement strand
CTCTGTGTGGCTGTGTCTCTGTGTGACTGTGCGGCTGTGTCTCTGTGTGGCTGTGTGGCTGTGTCTCTGTGTGACTGTGTGACTGTGTGGCTGTGTGGCTGTGTGACTGTGTCTCTGTGTGACTGTGTGGCTGTGTGGCTGTGTGACTGTGTCTCTGTGTGACTGTGTGACTGTGTGACTGTGTGGCTGTGTGGCCGTGTGGCTGTGCGACTGTGCGGCTGCGTGGCTGTGTGTGTGTGTGACTGTGCGGCTGTGTCTCTGTGTGACTGTGTGGCCATGCGACTGTGCGGCTGTGCGGCTGTGCAGCTGTGTGTGTGTGTGGCTGTGTGACTGTGTGACTGTGTGGCTGTGTGGCTGTGCGGCTGTGCAGCTGTGTGTGTGTGTGGCTGTGTGACTGTGTGGCTGTGTGACTGTGTGGCTGTGTGGCTGTGTGGCTGTGTCTCTGTGTGACTGTGTGACTGTGTGGCTGTGTGGCTGTGTGGCTGTGTCTCTGTGTGGCTGTGTGGCTGTGTCTCTGTGTGACTGTGTGGCTGTGTCTCTGTGTGGCTGTGTGACTGTGTTGCTGTGTAGCTGTGTGACTGTGTCTCTGTGTGACTGTGTGGCTGTGTGACTGTGTGGCTGTGTCTCTGTGTGACTGTGTGACTGTGTGACTGTGTGGCTGTGTAGCTGTGTGACTGTGTCTCTGTGTGACTGTGTGACTGTGTGACTGTGTGGCTGTGTCTCTGTGTGACTGTGTGGCTGTGTGGCTGTGTGGCTGTGTCGCTGTGTGGCTGTGTGACTGTGTGACTGTGTGGCTGTGTCTCTGTGTGACTGTGTGGCTGTGTCTCTGTGTGGCTGTGTGGCTGTGTGGCTGTGTCTCTGTGTGGCTGTGTGACTGTGTGGCTGTGTGACTGTGTCTCTGTGTTACTGTGTGGCTGTGTGACTGTGTGGCTATGTCTCTGTGTGACTGTGTGACTGTGTGACTGTGTGGCTGTGTAGCTGTGTGACTGTGTCTCTGTGTGACTGTGTGACTGTGTGACTGTGTGGCTGTGTCTCTGTGTGACTGTGTGGCTGTGTGGCTGTGTGGCTGTGTCGCTGTGTGGCTGTGTGACTGTGTGACTGTGTGGCTGTGTCTCTGTGTGACTGTGTGGCTGTGTCTCTGTGTGGCTGTGTGGCTGTGTGGCTGTGTCTCTGTGTGGCTGTGTGACTGTGTGGCTGTGTGACTGTGTCTCTGTGTGACTGTGTGGCTGTGTGGCTGTGTGCTAGTGAGTAGATGTCACCGTCGTTACCCATAGTAAGACCACGGCCACGTCATGACACATAATGAGGTTGTTACTGTTTCTGAGGCCAATGTCCTTCGCTCAGACTGATCCTGGAACAGTTCTTACTTTAGTTCCTCTGGTCCACATTTAGAGCTTGCAGAGGACAGGAGAAAGGAGAAGGAGATGTGAGGAGGGCTGTGTGGTACAGTTTCGGAATGAGGCCACTGTTTCTGACAGCTGGGCTTTGAGTGAATGGACTGGTAACTGCAGGGGTCTGCAGGGGTCTGCAGGGGTCTACGGCGGACAGGCGTGGCCAGAATCCCCTCCATGTAACAAGCCGAAAGTGACGCTAACCTTATTTTAGCACCGCGTGCTATTCAAAAACTCCTCCTTCCCTGTTTAGATTTGACCTGATTAATTTTCCTCACTTCACCCTAATTCCTGTTTTAAAGGGACAGCTCTCAGATGACAATACAGACACATGATTCCCTTTAGTTAAAAAAAAAAAAAAGACTCTTTGATTCTCGGTAATGATGATGATTTCAGTGCAGATGGCTGTATTTACCTGCTTCTCAGAAATGAGTGTTTAACCATACAATGACCATTACCGCTTTCCTCTCTCTCTCTCTCTCTCTGTCTCTCTCTTCCTCTCTCTCTCTCTCTTCCTCTCTCTCTCTCTCTCTCTTTTCCTCTCTCTCTCTCTCTCTGTTCCTCTTCCTCTCTCTCTCTCTCTCTTTCTCTGTCTCTCTCTCTCTCTCTCTCTCTCTCTCTCTCTCGCTTCCTCTCTCTCTCTCTCTCTCTCTCTCTTCCTCTCTCTCTCTTTCTCTCTCTCTCTCTCTCTCTTCCTCTCTCTCTCTCTCCCTGTCACTGTCTCTGTGACTGCGCATGCCCGGGAATCTGTCTTGCGTCTCTGTTGCCCCTGGAAACGGCCCCATGTGCTTTGATTTCCACTGTTTAATCGAGTGATCAATAATTTAGAGGTAAACGGGATTAGGAGGGAAAAGCGCTGGTTTAAAGCGGAGACATGCACGCGGCTTAACCTCGCGCCTTTGTTTCCTTCTCATCTGCTCGCGCTGCACTTTCCCTTTCGCATCTCTCAGAGAAAATTTGCTCCCTGACAGAATTATCTCTGCCAGTTCTCTCTCTCTCTCTCTCTCTCTCTTTCTCATTTCTTTTCTCTTTTTCATTTTCTTTCGTTCTTTTCCTCCTCCAGGTTTGTCTCTGTCCTCCCTAAACTCATTAAGGTTTGTCGAGTTCATTACAGCTGTTCTGCTTTTCAGGATGGATCTGCTGACATGTAGAGCAACGAGCGTGTACTGGGAGCACACTGGGATCCATGCTGGGAAGGAGCGCACTGGGATCCACACTGGGAAGGTTAGAATTTAGAGCTTTGACTGAGGAAGTGGCTCAGAGGGCTAGCGGGTCGGTGCTGATGCCAGACAGACCAACGGGTTTTTCTAGCTAAACTCCGCAGATTAGACAGGGTGGTATCAGATTAGCATGATTAGCATGTAGCCAGATGTAAAAATGTTTAAGGTATAAAGATGTTTATAAAGATGCAAAACCTTTGACACTGAGGGATAACTCCAGTTTCCCTTGGCCCACAAACACCAAAAAATGAAGGTCCATTTTTGTTCCAGCCTAGTTTTCATACTGGAACCAAAAATAGGCCACAATAATCACAAACTTGCCCAGATAACAAACATTTACATAACATAAGCCCAAATGTGGCCTTTCACAGACTGGGCTGTAGAACCATCTGTCACCCTGACTGGAAACCAGCTCTGGACTGGTCACTAGCCACCGTGCTTTACAGAGGCTAAGGTTCCCCTCTATACCAAGATCAAAATGTCAAAAGGACAACTGCCTTAGAAGGTATGGCCTCTTTTTACCTCGTTTGGGGGGACTGATAAGAGTTTTTTTGGGGGTGGGGGGGGGCGGGGCCCCCGGGGGACGACGACTCTAAAATAAAGGCTGACTGAAAGAAATGGAAAAATCAGAAAAGTAAAATGAGTAAAGCTGTTTCTCTGATACCTTCCGAACAACAAGTTTCAGAGTAACCGTTGTTTAACGTTTAGCAGTAAAGTTAGCGCGTAGGTGAATATCACTGAGAATTCAAGAGGTTTATCATCTGAGCTGGCATGACATAAACGTTAGCCCGTGTGTTAGCATAGCTTTCGTGACAGACCCCTCTGAGGAAAGAGAGAGAGAGAGAGAGAGAGAGAGAGAGAGACACTGGGTGAAACAGTGATAATAAGTCAGAGGCAAAGCACAGATTGGAGCAGTCGGGTCAGACAGTGTGTGGTATCTGAGGTCTGTTTGTCTGAGATACTGGGGACATTTGGTTCTGAGACTGAATCAGACTCCATGTGTTAGTGTGGGACAGAGTCCATATGGGTGAAAGTGTGATGTTCTGAGCTTCTCCCATGTGTGTTTGTTTGTGTAACAGTGTGTATGTGTGTGTGTGTGTGTGTTTGTGTGTCTGTGTATGTGAAACACCACCACGGCCAGGGATGTGTGTGTGTGTGCACGCGCATGCGTGGGTGTGTGTGTGCGTGCACGTCACACTGACCGTTTGTTTGATGTCAGGAATTCCGATGCGGAACACCATCATGGTGAGGTGCGTGTCCTCCAGTGGGGCCACCGTTGTCATGCTGCGTTCCATGTGACGCCTACGAGCCTGCTGATTGGTTAGGACCGAGTAAATCTTCTGCTGATTAGCTGTGGTTTGATAATACTGTTGCTGACTGGCTTGCTGATGGTAAACAGCTGCCTGATTGGTCGGATATGGGACGCCTCTGTGCCCTGGATTGGTAGTCCTGGGCTGTCTATCTCCTCTCTGCCATCCAATCACAATGGCTGATGGTTTCATCCCCTCCCCTTTCCCCTCACGTAACTGGCGGCCACCCCTGATCTCCTCCACGTCCTCTGGCCCTCCTCGATCCACTGCTCCGTTCTGTCTGTCTCTCCCTTCATCTGTCCTTCTCTCCTCCTCCTCCTCCTCATCTTCCCCCTCTTTATCCTCTGCTCCAGAAAAGATGTGTTTAGTATTTCCCAGCATCCTCCTCTGCACCTGATCACCAAGCTGTGCTGTCGTCATGGTAACATGACATGGTTGCCACCGACAATGTGGACGACCTCATCCTCAAAGACACGCTGGAAAAGAAGAAGAGGAGAGAGTGATGAGCAATGAAATGTTTTTCTTTCTTTCTTTCTTTCTTTCTTTCTTTCTTTCTAACTCAAGTTTGGCATAAAATAATTTTGCTGTGAGGTATCATTGAACAGTGAAAATCACAGTCACCTCTCTGTGTTAATTAGAGACAAAAACCTCAACACACAGCAGAAACAGTCACCTTCCAGAGAACAAGCCAGACAGACTGGTGTGAGAGAAATGTGTTTGTGTGAGAGAGAGAGTGTGTGTGTGTGAGAGAGAGAGAGAAGTAGAGAGAGAGAGATAAAGAGAGAGAGATAGAGAGAGAGAGAGAGAGAGAGAGAGACAGAGAAGTAGAGAGAGAAGGAGAGAGAGAGAAAGAGAGAGAGAGAGAGAGAAGTAGAGAGAGGGACAGAGAGAGAGAGAGAGAGTGAAAGAGAGTGAGAGATAGAGAAGGAGAGAGAGAGAGGGACAGAGAGAGAGAAAGAGAGAGAGAGAAGAGAGAGAGAGATGACAGAGTCCGTGCTGCTCTGTTATGACAGTGGGTGAAGACAACAACAAGCAACCTGTCACACAGTTATGGGGGGGTTACACCATCAGACTTGTGTTTGTGTGTGAGATAGCGAGAGAATATCTGATGGAAAGATGAAAGTGAGATTTTAAGGAGTGATGTTGTTAATGAGAGACATTCTGTTTGTGTTGGAAAACAGAGTGAGAAAGAAAGATGGAGAGAAAGACAGAGAAGAGCAAGGCTGATTGTCTGTTGGGTGAGAGATTGAAAGCTGTCGTCATCAAAGTTGTTAACTCTGAGCGCCCGTGGACATAAATATGTAAAAACCTCCTGGTGTTTAAGAAAAACTCTGACATTCACCAGTCAGACACATGCATGACACAACCAGGTTCAGGAACCAGTTGAAAGAATATGTTTTCTTTCTTTATTCTTTCTTTTTACAATTTCTTCATTGTTTTTTTAATTGTTATCGTCGGAAACATTCATCAAACACAGAAGTGAAAGGAGAAGTGGGTCTAAAAACTGTGTGACTGAAATAAACCGCCCAATCAGCAACCTCCATCTCGCCCTCACACTTTAGGCGCCCCAAAACAGCTCCCACACTCTGGTGTGTGTGTGTGTGTGTGTGTGTGTGTGTGTGTGTGTGTGTGTATGTGTGTGTGTGTGTCTGTGTGTGTGTGTGTGTCTGTGTGTGTGTGTGTGTGTGTGTGTGTGTGTGTGTATGTGTGTGTGTGTGTGTGTGTGTGTGTGTGTGTGTGTGTGTGTGTGTGTGTGTGCAAAACACCACTATGGCCATGTTTTTAGGCATGGTGAGACAGAGAAACAGTGCACTTCTGTTTTTAGGCATGGTGACACAGAGAGGGCAGGGTTTGGTTGCATTTCTCTGGTCTGCGGACAAACTGAGAGAAGAGCATCTGCTACACCCTTGGCCAAGAACACACCCCTGGCCAAAATCGCAACCTTGGCCGAAAACACACCCCTGGCCGAAAACACACCCCTGGCCAAAATGATCCACGTTCACAGAGAGGACATGTGAGAACAGACAGCAGGTACACAGAGAAACAGCCTCTCCCCTCAGATCTGCATGAGCTTAAAAATTATTATTATTATTATTATTATTATTATTACTATTATTATTATTATTATTGCTGTTGTTGTCCTTGTTGTTGTTGTTATTGTTGTTTTTGTGGTTGTGGTTAACTTTGCACATTACATTCAAAATATAGTTTGAAATACACCAAATACACAGGAAAATCTACTTTACACACACACACACACACACACACACACACACACACACACACACACACACACACACTCACAGAGACACAAACAACACGTGCAGTAGGTAAATGGCTGAAACACATAACAGTTATAATGAAGACACACAGTTTGTAACTATGAACGGTAGAAATGGGTGTGTGTAGTTTATGTTTGTAGTTTAACAGCTGTCAGCTGTCCTCCCTGTTACAACGCCTCTGTAGTTCAGACTGATGATGATGATGATGATGATGATGATGATGATGATGGCTGTGCTCTTCCTCACTGCTACAGACAAGGCTCTGATTTGACGATTAGGATTTAGCGTCCTTAAGCACCTCTGATAATAATCACCTGTCCTCGCCTGCGCGCTCATTGGAGGGAACGTGTGAGTAAGCTGAGTCATAAAGACGGCGAGAATCACGCAGAACGTTCTGGAAAGTTCGGCGCGTCTTTCTGCTGGTTTTAAATGCCATGTTGTAGGTTAATATTATGGAGCGTTTTGCATCAAACTTTTCTATGACAAATGTCACTTTCAGGCTGAGAAATCACCCACCCACTCTTTCAATGCCCTCTTCACGGGCTTTTGTTCAGACACTGAATCATTTTCAGAACAATGCACTGGATGAAAACGCTCAGAAATTGTAGTTAATGTAAATCCTATGAACTGGGTTGGAAACGAAGTGGTTAGCACGATGCACTAAAACTTCACCATACACAAGTACACACACACATACACACACACACACACACACACACAGACACACACACACACACACACACACACACACACACACAGACACACACACACACACACACACACACACACACACACACACACAGACACACACACGTTTGTATTGTTATCCTAGTGGGAATTTCCCATTGACTCCCATAATCCTGTAACTAAAGAATACTAAAATATCCCTAACCCTAACCCTAACCTTAACCAAACAAATGTTTGACACTTTTTGTTTTAGCAACAATAACAATATCGTTTAGGAAAACATTGTTCTCCTAGTGGGGACCAGCATCAGGCACTTTTTGTTAGATTATGCTATTTTACTGGGGACTTTCATTACAAACTCACATACATTCACACATACACACACACTAACACACACACACATACGCACACACACACACACACACACACACACACACTCACACGCACACACACACACACACACACACACACACACACACACACACACACACGCGCGCGCGTGGTGAGCTAAATCCTATTGTAGAGCACTAGAGCAGAGGATGTCAGCTAACAATTAATTTTTTTTTCTTTTCAATTATAATAATAGCAGAGATGAGATGGGAATGAAGAGAAGCAAAAAGAGAGGAAAAAAAGGCATTGAAGAGGGTCCTCACATCAAACAGAAGACTTCAATTCCTCTACGAATGACAGAAGAACAGAGGGAAGGAGAGAGGGAAGGACGAATGGAGGTTAGGGCCTGTCAGAGAGCCCCGCTAACGAGGGAGAGGAGAGAGAGAGACAGGAAATACACAGGAGGCAGAAAGAAAAAGACAGAGAGAAGTGTGTTTTACATAGCGCACAGTAATCAGTTTAAGACTAAAGTCAAGTCAGAAAAGACAGAGAGAGAGAGACAGAGAGACAGAGAAGGAGAAACAGGGGAAAAAGGAAGAGAGAGAGAGAGCGAGAGAGAGAAAGAGAGAGAGAGAGAGAGAGATGAGGGAAGGACAGAGAAGGAGACAAAGGAGAAAAAGAAATCCAGACAGAAAAGAAAAAAGGGAAAGAGAGAGAGAGAGGCGAAGAGAGGGAGAGAGAGGGAGAGAGAGAGAGAGAGAGAGAGAGAGAGAGACAGGGAGAGAGAGAGAGAGAGAGAGAGAGAGAGAGAGAGAGAGAGAGCATAGAGAGATAAGTTTTTCAGTTGTCATTTTGATCAGTCCTACTGGGAGAAAACCTTTAAAGGGGAAGTGCTGTCTGACAAAAGCTAATTCAGCATCTGAAAAAAACCACCAAAAAAATCAGTCGTCAGTCAGTTAAAAGACACACTGTGTCTTTACAGAAATATTTCAACCCAGCGAAAGAATACAAAAGCCTCTCATCTTCTCAGAACCTGGTCGTCTGAGATGTCTTCACGTTTCATTTCATTTTCAGTTCTTTATCATCTTCATGATCCAACAAACTACAACTTAAACATAGTTTAATTATTCACATTACTGTTAGGCTATTTACCTAAACCAGTGTTTATACTGGAGCACGCTCATCCTCTGTGGCACAATCTACACAATCATTTGAAAGGAAAATGAAAGTGTTGTCGGAGAGAAGACCGGCAGACTGTTCTAACAGTAGAATAAACGGGAACGTGAACTGAAGTTCAGCCACAGTGTAATCTGCTGGTGTCTGTATGGGCTTGAATTTCCCTCGTTTGTTCTCTGTAGTTATAAACATCTCTTTCCGTTTATGTTCTCTCGCGTAACGGAAAAAAGAGGCCAAGCATTTCTAACCCGATTACCAGTGGGAACTGCTCTTCTAATCAGCCAATCAAAATGATGCTCTCAGTCAACCAGTCAAACTGATACTCTTAGTCAGCCAACCGAAATGACACTGAGGGAATACTTGGAGTCAAGTTTCACCAGCAGCGGTGACTGTACTACCGCAGTGACCTGAGACGCCTGAGGTGAACCATCGAGAGCTTGCTGACGGGCCGCATCACGGTCCGGTACGAGAACTGCTCTGCCCACAGCCGCAAATCACTACAGAGAGTGGTGGAGGCGGCACAGCACAACACAGGCAACAGACTCCCTGCCATTCAGGACCAGCGGTGTCTGCAGAAGTCACACAGCATCGTTAAGGACCGCAGCCACCCAGAACACAGACCGTTCTCCTTGTTACCGTCCGACAGACGATACAGGAGCATGGCTGCACATACCACCAGACTTAAGGGCAATTTTCACCACCAGGCCATAAGGCTTTCTCAACTCACACATCTAAATATTCCACATCGCATATTTACTTACCTGACTGTCAGCACTGAGTCAACCTGTTTCTCTTGTCCAACACATTTCATTGTACTGTTGACCCTGTGTTAACCAACATATCACTAATAAAACCAACCCTGTGTTAACCTATATATGACTAATAAATCCCTATGTTAACCTACATATGACTAATAAAACCAACCCTGTGTTAACCTACATATGACTAATAAAACCCTATGTTAACCTACATATGACTAATAATAAAACCCTTTGTTAACCTTCATATGACTAATAAAACCCTTTGTTAACCTTCATATGACTAATAAAACCCTGTGTTAACCTACATATGACTAATGAAACCCTGTGTTAACCTTCATATGACTAATAAAACCCTGTGTTAACCTACATATGACTAATAAAACCCTTTGTTAACCTTCATATGACTAATAAAACCCTTTGTTAACCTACATATGACTAATAAAACCCTTTGTTAACCTTCATATGACTAATAAAACCCTGTGTTAACCTACATATGACTAATAAAACCCTGTGTTAACCTACATATGACTAATAAAACCCTGTGTTAACCTACATATGACTAATAAAACCCTGTGTTAACCTTCATATGACTAATAAAACCCTGTGTTAACCTACATATGACTAATGAAACTGACCTGAAGTGAGATTAAGTCCAGTGATCCCAGTTTTCTATGGCTGAGAGAAAGAGGCTCAAGATTGATTCTTCTTACTATTTTTTTAATATTATCCTGCCTTTAGATAATAATAATAATAATAATAATAATAATAATAATAATAATAATAATAATAATAACAACAATAACTTTTATTTGTAATTCTCATAGATTATAGAGTTTAAAAAAAAAAGTCTTAATTTTTTAAAAACCACTTTCTGTTACTGTGCCCTCACTCGTGTCTGTCTGTCCTGTTCGATTTCAGACGTCTGTCCGTCTGTCCTGTTCGATTTCAGACGCCTGTCCGTCTGTCCTGTTCGATTTCAGAGGACACTGAACAGACTGCGGAGTCTTTGGGACAGAGGACTAAGTTTATCACAAGTGGTTTTTCATCGTTTTTTTTTTTTCCAGGCTTTCCACACACATGCATTTGGGGTGGAAAAGTGTTAGACCAGCTGCAGCAGACAATGACTCGTCCACACTGTCAGCCAATCAAAATCAGGCAGTGGGCTGTACCAACTTTCCCTCATGCTTTCAGCAGAAACAACTCATTGTCCAGGTTAAGAGTTCTGTAACGGACATGCCTATCTACTTTTACCTCTCTTCTCCACTTCATCTGACTTCTATGCACTGGTTCCACTGATGTAATTAAGTTTATAGACTTTTTCACAAATTTTTTATTTTAAAAACTTGCAAGAGGACTGATCTAAAATAGATGAAGGTTCAGTCTGAACGCAGAAAACTGCTAATAACTGAGCTGAGGTGTGCGTGTATGTGTGTGTGCGTGTGTGTGTGTGTGTGTGTGTGTGTGTGTGTGTGTGTGTGTGTGTGTGTGTGTGTGTAGAGAGTTTCTCACCCCTTGAAAAGCTCTGTTTCTAGTCCAGGCGTAAGTGTCCACAGTCCACTGCCTTACGAGGACACATCCTAATACAACCACATCACCATCTGACATTTCAGCCAATTGCTATGGTAACCAGAGACATGACTTTTACGAGAAAACAGGGCCACGCGTATGGGCCAGACTTAACACGCACGTGTGTTACACACCCAAAACAAATTTACTCTCTGCAGACCAATATTTCTGACGGTCTTGTTGTAACCTGGCGTCTCGTGAAAATGCCAAACGAGAGCCCAAATGAAAGAGAGGAGAAAGAGGGGGATGTGAAAGAAAGAGGTGGACTGCGGAAGCAGGAAAAGAGAAAGACAGTGAGGACCACATGAGGCCTGAAAGAATGAAAGAGAGAGAGACGGTGATAGAGAGAGAGAGAGAGAAAGAGAGAGAGAGAGAGAGAGAGTGAGGACCACATAAGGCCTGAAAGAATGAAAGAGAGAGCGAGAGTGACAGAGAGAGAGAGAAAGAGAGAGAGACAGTGAGGACCACATAAGGCCTGAAAGGATGAAAGAGAGAGAGAAAGAGGGAGAGAGTGAGAGAGAGAGAAAGAGAGAGAGAGAGAGTGAGGACCACATAAGGCCTGAAAGAATGAAAGAGAGAGAGAGAGTGACAGAGAGAGGGAGAGAGAGACAGAGAGAGAGACAGAAGGAGAGAAAGAGAGAGAGATTAATTAGGAAAGCATTGGGAGGAGATTATGGGCGATAAGACCTGACAGTGATAAATCCCTCTACTCATCTCTACCTGAGGAAAGGTAAAGATGGATGGACAGATTGAGGGAAGACAGATAAAGATCTGCTCACGTTTCTCATTGTTTCTGGTCTATCTTTGTATCTGTGCCGAGGGCTGAGATGGAATATGTAGATTTGGGTCACAGAGTCTGTAGCTCAAACCTCTAGCCAGTCACGAACGAATTAAAATGGTCCTCGAGCCAATCGCAAACGAAGAAGATGCTCATGTGACCAATCAGGTCTCCAGGTATGTCATCATGTAGACTGATAAGAAACATGACTCTCTCAAAATTAGACTGTAAAAGAGATGTTCTCTGTAAAACATACTCAATATAAAATCATTTATATAATTGACGGTTAACGATTGATATAATCAAAAGTAATCCATGATAATCGATTAAAATTAACAACATATGAAAAAACTACAAGGTCACATTAGTAATGTCTTGATAAGTCAGTCTACAAACAAACAAAAAAAATCACTCTGTTCTTGTACCACCAATGAGGATCTTCCTCACATGTCCCAAACATAACCAAACTCTGACCAATGAGAGCTCATGTTTGTATAAAGGGGTGTTCCCCCTCTAAATGTGATTGGCTGTGTGCGAGGGCATGAGAAGTAGAGCACTGTCCCACTTGAGCTGGACTCTGGAGATGGTTTCTGCCTGTGAAAAATAGGTCTATCACAGACTGAGTGCTGCAGGTAAACTCTCCACCCAAACCTCCACTCTCTTTAACTCTCCACCCAAAACCTCCACTCTCTTTAACTCTCCACCCAAAACCTCCACTCTCTTTAACTCTCCACCCAAACATCCACTCTCTTTAACTCTCCACCCAAACCTCCACCCAAAACCTCCACTGTCTTTAACTCTCCACCCAAACCTCCACCCAAAACCTCCACTGTCTTTAACTCTCCACCCAAACCTCCACTCTCTTTAACTCTCCACCCAAACCTCCACTCTCTTTAACTCTCTACCCAAAACCTCCACTCTCTTTAACACTCCACCCAAAACCCTCCACTCTCTTTACCTCCACTGTCTTTAACTCTCCACCCAAACCTCCACCCAAAA
>NC_044497.1:1605000-1612500 GCF_902362185.1 Chanos chanos | reverse complement strand
ATGAATCAGCCCTCTGCGCTGTCAAACTCCACCATCAGCTCCACCAACATCCCTCCACACCGTCAAACTCCACCATCAGCTCCACCAACATCCATCCAGACTGTCAAACTCCACCATCAGCTCCACCAACATCCCTCCACACTGTCAAACTCCACCACCAGCTCCACCAACATCCATCCAGACTGTCAAACTCCACCATCAGCTCCACCAACATCCCTCCACACTGTCAGACTCCACCATCAGCTCCACCACTGATGCAGTCCTTCACACCTGCCCCACAACCTCCAGTAAAACCAGTCAGCACCTTCCCACAGTCCTGTCACACGTGGCCGTTTAAAGCAACCCAAGCCTCTGACAGAAACTCATTTGTGTGTTTAATTCTGGAGTTGAACCAAAAATTCACTGATTCCCAGATAAGAGCCCTAAAATTCGTAACTCATAGGGTTGCCAACAGCCCCATTTTAACTGAGACATCCCGTTTTTGGGCCAAAATTGGCTTGTTTCATACGGGATGTCCCTTGTCCTGTATAACAAAGTACCAGACGTCAAAATGAATTCCTGTGTGCACAATTTGGAATCACCACTAGAGGGCACTCTCATGGATCTATGAGACACTGACCACATTAAAATAAACCGGTGTGCTGATCTCTCGTCAAACTATTCCCCAAATCCATTGACTTACCATACGGACTGTCCCAAACTGCTGTCACTCAAATGTAAAGTCATGTCATAGGCCTTTGTTGTGATTAAATTAAACTAAAGCATTCACCCATGAAAGTATCCCGCAGTAGTGCGTCTGTTTATCTGCACACTGCTAGCTTTTGCTATTTCTTGTCCAATTCGGCATTAGCATGCATGCTGATCAGCGTGGACTTTCCACTAAGGAAAGACGGTAGCTATGACGAGCAAGTCCGCACGGAGTTCTGCTCCAGTTGGGAAGAAGTAGACAACAGTGTCAGACAGAACGCCAGCAGTGAGAAGTAGATACAGGTTTTTCAAAGGACAAGGAAAGTGAGCTGGTTCACCATGGTTCTGACCGTGTCGTTTGTCCTCGCCGTGCCAGGTTCCAGTGCACGTGTGGAGAGGATTTTTTCACCACTGATCACCACATGCTCCTGGAGAACAGATGCAGCACAGAACTCACCAAAAGTGCACTTCAAATCCCTGTGAACTCTGAACTGTCGGGCAAGGGCTCTCTCTTGCCGCGCAGAAACACAAAGCATTAGCCAGAGATTCCCAGGGAAAAAAGTGAGTCGAGTCTCTTTAATTCCAAAGCATCTGCTCACTGTTTTAAGGCTCCAGCCAACCACAGTAAAATAACATAGATTTGTTTATTTAGTTTGTTTACGTGTGTGTGTGTGTGTTGTTTTTGTAACATACCCAGACCACGCCCAGCGCCCCGCCTTCTGTCCTAGATGTGAATGACAGATGTTGGTCACCCTAGTAACCTGCCACCTGAGTTTAATAGTTAGGGATCAAGTAGACAGCAGATAAAAGCTAAAGGAAAATTCAGACTTCCTCTGTCTGTCTCATGACACTCTCACCACCACATCTGTAAACTAACCCGTCCCTTTACACTCAACCCCTTACCCCTGTTCAACATCTGTAAACTAACCCACCCCTTTACACTCAACCCCTTACCCCTGTTCCACATCTGTAAATTAACCCGCCCCTTTACACTCAACCCCTTACCCCTGTTCCACATCTGTAAACTAACCCACCCCTTTACACTCAACCCCTTACCCCTGTTCCACATCTGTAAACTAACCCACCCCTTTACACTCAACCCCTTACCCCTGTTCCACATCTGTAAACTAACCCGCCCCTTTACACTCAACCCCTTACCCCTGTTCCACATCTGTAAACTAACCCGCCCCTTTACACTCAACCCCTCACCCCTGTTCCACATCTGTAAACTAACCCACTCCTTTACACTCAACCCCTTACCCCTGTTCCACATCTGTAAACTAACCCGCCCCTCTATACTCAACCCCTCACCCCTGTTCCACATCTGTAAACTAACCCACCCCTTTACACTCAACCCCTTACCCCTGTTCCACATCTGTAAACTAACCCACCCCTTTACACTCAACCCCTCACCCCTGTTCCACATCTGTAAACTAACCCACCCCTTTACACTCAACCCCTCACCCCTGTTCCACATCTGTAAACTAACCCACCCCTTTATACTCAACCCCTTACCCCTGTTCCACATCTGTAAACTAACCCACCCCTTTACACTCAACCCCTCACTCCTGTTCCACATCTGTAAACTAACCCACCCCTTTACACTCAACCCCTTACCCCTGTTCCACATCTGTAAACTAACCCACCCCTTTACACTCAACCCCTCACCCCTGTTCCACATCTGTAAACTAACCCACCCCTTTACACTCAACCCCTTACCCCTGTTCCACATCTGTAAACTAACCCACCCCTTTACACTCAACCCCTCACCCCTGTTCCACTGACTGACATGTGTCTCTGTGTGATGTATAAAACTGGGCACTCCCTTACAGATGTTCACTGCTGATGCTCATGCTATCCTCTGTCTGTTTACTTTTTATGATGAGGATTTCCTGGCCCTCTATGGAGGGTATCATCCAGCACTTATCGTTTGAGATACTCTATTGTTAATGGCACATATCATATATATTATAACTATAGAATATAGTGCTTTGTTGCTGTGGCTGTAGTATACCTCTTTCATTGATTGTTGTCCATAGCATCCCAGCTATTAGCACAGTTAGCCTTTTCCTTGCGCCGTCGTTAGCACCATTTCTATCTGTATCTGTACGTAGTTCACTCTCTTACCCCCCTCAGTTTTCTGTCTGTATCTGTATGTAGTTCACTCTCTTACCCCCCTCAGTTTTCTGTCTGTATCTGTATGTAGTTCACTCTCTCACCCCCCTCAGTTTTCTGTCTGTATCTGTATGTAGTTCACTCTCTTACCCCCCTCAGTTTTCTGCCTGTATCTGTATGTAGTTCACTCTATTACCCCCCTCAGTTTTCTGTCTGTATCTGTATGTAGTTCACTCTCTTACCCCCCTCAGTTTTCTGTCTGTATCTGTATGTAGTTCACTCTCTTACTTCCCTCAGTTTTCTGTCTGTATCTGTATGTAGTTCACTCTCTTACTTCCCTCCGTTTTCTTGCTCTTGTATCTGACCCAATATTAAACTCAGCCACAGCACTTTTACCACAGATTGATCCTTAATGGCTACATGCTAGGACTCACACACACACACACACACACACACACACACACACACACACAAATACAGTCCATCAGATTACAGTATGCAAAGGGTGCAGTGAAATACCATGGAGAGAGCATTTGAACTTCAAACAAGGGACTGCAGCAGAGAGACTCAGAGGGGGGGTGGGGGTGGATGGAGGGAGAGACACAGATAGGGAGGGAGGGAAGGAGGGAGGGAGGGATGAAGAGAGAGAGTGAAAGAAGGAGGGCACACCACTTCGTTAAGCGTTTTATCAATTAGTGTGAAGTAATTAGCAGGCCTCTGGTTAGCTCATGAATAAATACAGACAACACCAAAATAATCTCTGTGATTTATTCCTTAACAAATTACTCTCTCTCTCTCTCTCTCTCTCTCTCTCTCTCTCCCTCTCTTTCTCTCTCTCTCTCTCTCACACACACACACACACACACGAGTACTCTAACACAGGCACATTCTCCTCCTCAGAGTCATTCTCAGAGACTGTGGAGTGACACTGTAGAGAGAGACTGTAGAGTGAGACTGTAGAGTAAGAGATTGTAGAGTGAGACTGTGGAGTGAGATTGTAGAGTGAGACTGTGGAGTGAGACTGTAGAGTGACACTGTAGAGTAAGAGATTGTAGAGTGAGACTGTAGAGTGAGACAGTAGAGTAAGAGATTGTAGAGTGAGACTGTAGAGTGAGACAGTAGAGTAAGAGACTGTAGAGTGAGACTGTAGAGTGAGACAGTAGAGTAAGAGATTGTAGAGTGAGACTGTAGAGTGACACTGTAGAGTAAGAGACTGTAGAGTGAGACTGTAGAGAGAGAGACTGTGGAGTGAGACTGTAGAGTGAGACTGTAGAGAGAGAGACTTAGAGAGAGACTGTAGAGTGAGAGACTGTGGAATGAGATAGAAGAGTGAGACTGTAGAGTAAGAGATTATAGAGTGAGACTGTGGAGTGAGACTGTAGAGTGAGAGACTGTGGAATGAGTCCTGGAGATAAAATGGTCCAAGAGACCAATAAAATGACTAGTCAAGCAACAGATTAAAAAAAATGACCAATCAAAGACAAACTAAACAACCAAACAAGAAACAGGTCAGCTAAAATGACCAATCAGCCAACGGACCAAAGTACAAGACCAATCAAGGCCACCCTCCTTGAGGTGCTATGCTCTTTGTCCAGGCAGCTCATATGACAACTCAGAGTATATAACCAAGTCAGGGTATAGAACCAACACAGACCATATGACCAACGCAAAATGTATAACCAAGTCAGGGTATAGAACCAACACACAGTACAGAACCAGCACAGAGTATATAATCAATACAGAATACATAACCAACACAGACTATAGAACCAACACACAATACATAACCAACACACAATACATAACCAACACAGACTATAGAACCAACACAGACTATAGAACCAACACACAATACATAACCAACACAGACTATAGAACCAACACAGACTATAGAACCAACACACAATACATAACCAACACAGACTATATAACCAACACAGACTATAGAACCAACACACAATACATAACCAACACAGACTATAGAACCAACATACAATACATAACCAACACAGACTATAGAACCAACACACAATACATAACCAACACAGAGTATAGAACCAACACACAATACATAACCAACACAGACTATAGAACCAACACACAATACATAACCAACACAGAGTATAGAACCAACACACAATACATAACCAACACAGACTATAGAACCAACACACAATACATAACCAACACAGACTATAGAACCAACACACAATACATAACCAACACAAAAAAAACATTTCAGAGCATATTACCAACACAAAGCAGATTATTAAACGGTTCATAGTACATAACCAACTAGGAAAACCATTTAGAAGCTAGATCCACAAATGGAATTGCACACAATAACCAAGATAGAAACCAGAATAACCAACCAGAGGGTCAGACGACCATTTCATTGTTTTAATCATTGGTGACTCTTCCTTATTCAGTTCAGGTTTCTCATTTTCTAATTTTCTGTCTGTCTCTCTTTCTACGCATATATGTACAAACACTCACTCTCTCTCACACACACACACACACACGCACACACATATGCATGTGCGTGTGTGGAGGTGCTCTGTTAAACTGACACATTTGTCTGTGTGAAAGAATTTAATAAAAAAAATGCTACAGAAATACCTAAATTACTGTACTCCCATATATACTACACTCCCGCTTGTGAAAATATGAGAAATCACACACACACACACACACACTTAAACACAGACACACTTTCCCTCTTTCATATACAACACACACATAATGCTTTCTCTCTCCCTCCATCCAGTGAAAAAGGGCTTAAGAGTGTAATTATGCGAAATGCATTCTGTGACCTACCTACCCACTCTCCACAGGCCTCACACACTTTATCTCATCAGAGAGAGAGAGAGAGAGAGAGAGAGAGAGAGAAATGTGGGGAGTGAGATGTTAACTACCTTAGTTATGGGGAAGAGCAGAGAGTGAAAGAGAGAAGCCCAGGTGCACACATCCATTTTACACTTTTTTTTCTCTCAAGACTTGCTCTCCTGTCCTCACCCTTTCTTCCTGAGAAACTTCAAAACTCTCTTTCCCTAAACAGAGTCGGAAACACCACCAATCACGCACCCAGTCTCTCTCTCTCTCTCTCTCTCTCTCTCTCTCTCCATCTCTCTGTCTCTCTCTCTGTTTTCTGAAAAGAACAGGAGGATACATACCTCTGTTCTCTTTACTGTTGTGTTCCTCTCGTCACATTCTGTCCATCCATGCAGCCCTCTCTCTGTCATGTCCACAGGGAGCCGCCGCTGGGTGAGCTAAACGCACAGATCCCGATGGATAACAGAGGAAGAGGAGGGTAAAATCCACAAAAAGACATAAAAAGAAGAAATGAATTTTCAAGAACAAATTCAGCGTTAGATCACACCGAGACTGGCAACGTGGAGAACAATCTCTCTCTCTCTCTCCCTCTTTCTCTCCCTCGCTTTCTCTCCAACTCCACTGCCCTCCCCTCACTCACTCATTCACTCTCTCTCTCTCTCTCTCTCTCTCTCTCTCTCTCACACACACACACACACACACCTCTTCAGCTTGTTCAGGACCTCTCTCTCTCTGTCGCTCTCTTTCTCAATGTTAAGAGATCAAACATTTTTTTTTAGGAAAAGCCCTGTAGGCCCATCCTTCATTCACTACTATCTGTGTCTGTGTGTATCCGTGAGTGTGTGTGTGTGTGTATCCGTGAGTGTGTGTGTGTGTGTGTGTGTGTGTGTGTGTGTGTGTGTGTGTGTGTCAGTGTGTCTGTGTGTGTCTTTGTGTCTGTGTGTCTATGTCTTAGTGTAGCTGTGTGTGTGTATGTGTGAGTGTGTCTGTGTGTCTATCTCTTAGTGTATCTGTGTATGTGTATCTGTGTGTGTGTGTGTGTGCGTGTGTGTAGTGCTCCTTTGCCGGGTGTTCCACTTGTCAGGAGTACCTCTTAAAATGAACCCTTCATAGATCCCTATTACACACACACACACGCCACACACACACACACACACACACAGAATTAAGTGGGTCATGGACAATCAGAGGTGAGAGAGAGTGTGTTTGTGTATCTATACATCTATGTATGCATGTGCGTGTGTGTGCAGGTGTGCGTGCACATCTGTGTGTGTGTATGTGTGTGTGTGTCTGTGTGTGTACGCGCACACGTGCATGTGTGCAGGGTTGTGTGTGTGTGTGTGTGTGCGTGTGTGTGTGTGTGTGTGTGTGTGTGTGTATGTATGTGTGTGACGTGAGCGTGTACTGTATGTACTGTATTCTATGCATGTGTGTGTGGGCTCCCCCCTGAGGTGAAAGAGGTGAACTGCCACAAACACGTCTCATTGATTCTCAATCTCAAAAAACAAAACAAAACAAAAAAAACAAAAACAAAATCAAAACAAACAACCAAAACAATCAAATTATTCACTTCATTATGAAACAGGAGTTGATTATGAAAAGCAGTCCTGGCGTCAGGGCTGTGACTGACAGAGAAGGAAAAAGAGAGAGAGAAAAAAGAAGAAGCAAAAATAGAAACACTTCTCCATTTTTAAATGAAACCTGTTTTTACTCTCTCAGGACTGTAACAAGACCACCAGATTGCATAAGACACACACACACACACACATACACACACACACACACTCACAAACACACACTCATACACACACAGACACACACACACACACACACACACACACATACACACACTCACACACTCACACA
>NC_044497.1:1577500-1592500 GCF_902362185.1 Chanos chanos | reverse complement strand
GTAAGAGTGTCATACTCTCATTTGGCCAGTAGGGGGACAGCAGTCTGTAGGTCACAGGCCAGTGTTCAGAGGGTTATAGCGCTGGTCCAAATAAAATACTCTGGTACAACAGTCATTGCTTGTGTCTAACACCCATTTATGTCTCTTTCTCTTTCTCTCTTTCCCTCTCTCTCTCTCTCTTTCTCTCTCTTTCTCACTCTCTCCCCCTCCCTCTCTCTCAGTTACCTTGTTCCCACCGTTTAAACTGGTTTATGTGGGAGATGAAATCCACTTAAACTGTAAAGACAGCAGTAGCCCAGTTAAATGGCACTTCAATGGTGTACAGCAGAGTGAGACAGAACCAACCCTTCGTATTCCCACGGCAACATCTGCCAATTCTGGCGTCTACGTCTGTGAGAAAGGGGAGAGGAGTGAAGAGAAACGTGTCACTGTTCTGGGTAAAACAGATCTCACTGATTCACACTTAAAGGATCATCACCATAGACTTAACAATACAGATCACATACATTCATACTGAAAACAGGAGACTTGCAGTTCCGTTTCATTATTACTCAGCTCCTTTGAGTTTATTTATTCACTTCATTCAGTTTCTGCATGTCAGCTCTCTGTCTGTTCTAACAAACACAGTCACGGCACAGCTTCCATGTCAGCTGTGTTCCTGTTTTAACTAACACAGTTATGACACAGTTTCCATGTCAGCTGTGATTCTGTTTTAATTAACACAGTCATGGCACAGTTTCCATGTAACAGACACAGGAACGGCACAGTGTGCTGGTCTGTGTGATCCACAGGTGGTCTCACAGTACTGTCATGTGCTGGGTTGATATCATGCAATGTTGTTCTTTGCTGTGTGGTGTTCTGTAGCATTGTCTTGTTTTGTGTTGTGAGTTTAATTTGGAGTGGTCATGTGAAGTCTTGTGCAATGTAGTGTAAGGTTTGTGTTCTGTTGTATTGTGTTGTGCCTTTAGTCTGGTGTCAGTGTTGAATAGTCTTAGTACGTGTTGTGTTGTGTTGTGTTGTGTTGTGTTGTGTTGTGTTGTGTTGTGTTGTGTTGTGTTGTAGGTCTCTGTTATTTTGTTCATACTGTGACTCCAAAACATGTTTACCAAGAGTATCTAAATGACCTACAAGCACCAAGTTCCAGACATCCATCTCTCTCTCTCTCTCTCTCTCTCTCTCTCTCTCTCTCTCTGTCTCTCAGACTCCCTTCCTCCAGCCTCTCTCTCCATTAAGATGGGTTTCCCGGTGATGAGTGGTGGAGATGGTGTGGTTGTGGAGCTGACGGTGGATGATGGTCTGGATGACTGGTGGTGTGCGATAGCGCGAGGAACCGATCCTAGAAACGTAACAGTAAACCGGTCCAAAAGAGACATGTTCACAGGCAAACATTACACAGTCACACTCCATGTCGATCTGGAACATGCTGACCGGGCCATGGTGTGGTGTGTGAAAAAGTCAACAACAAAACGCAGCAATGCAATAATTCTAAGAAAAACAGGTATTTCTTCACAAATATCTTTATTTTCATCAGTCTAAATTTAGTTTAATTTGGCTTAACTTTCTTTTCCATTACGTGTTGAAGCGATTATTTACTAATACATGTTTACTCAACTGCCACGCACAACAAATTTAATAAATATTTAATGTCACAATCGCCATATAACAAAGGCATGAAATCTGCTGATTTAAAACAAAATCATAAAAGAGCATTTCAACCTGATATTCTCATGACCACACTGATAAAAGCTGTTTTATCCGGTTTTATCCAGCCTGAATATGGACTATACTTCTACATCATTACCAATAGTCAATGATTTTTTTTAGGTATATATGGATCCATAATTGCATTTTAAGATTTACCTCTGAGGTTATATTTTTAAGGTTATTAGAACTCAACTTACCCAAAATGTTTTGTGTTGAGCAAAATATTTTTGGGCGAAACTGTCAGGTGGTGCAGTGGGTAGCGCTGTTGCCTCACAGCAAAAAGGTCTTGGGTTCGATTCCCAGCCAGGTGGTTAGGGCTCGTTCTGTGTGGAGTCTGCATATTCTCCCTGTATCTGCATGGGTTTCCTCTCACAACCCAAAGACACGCAGGTTGGGTGACACCTAATTGCCCCTGGGTATTTGTCTGTGTGTCTGCCCTGGGTGGTATTGTTTATTATAGGTTACTGACGTAATTTTTGGTTTTGTTATTTGCCAAATTAAATCAACTTACTACATACTTTTTACTGATTGCTGATGTGTGTGTGTGTGTGTGTGTGTGTGTGTGTGTGTGGGTGTGTGTGTTTGTGTGTGCGTGTGGGTGTGTGTATATGTGTGTGTGTGTGTGTGCGCGTGTGCGTGTGTGTGCATGTATGTGTGTGTGTGTGTGCTTGCGTGTGTGTTTGTCTGTGTGTGTGTGTATGTATATGTATATGTGTGTGTGTGTGTGTGTGTGGGTGTGTGTGTGCGTATCAGATAGCATGGTGGTTCTGGAGCCTCCTGTCACCCCTGCTCTTGAAGGAGAGCGTCTGGTTTTGCGCTGTGTGGTTTGGGGAAATGGACGGATTGACCAGGTGACGTTTTATAAGGACAACAGCGTGATTCGTACGGGTAAAGACCCAAACTTCACCATCTCCAACGTGACCCAGGCAGATAAAGCTGACTACAGCTGCCAGGCTGACTACACCTTCAGTACTCTCCACCCAAACGCTGCCGTTCACACCAAGAAATCTGACCCTCAGCCTCTTCGAGTCATAGGTACTACACTCTCTCTGTGTGTGTGTGTGTGTGTGTGTGTGTCATAGGTATTACACTCTGTGTGTGTGTGTGTGTGTGTGTGTGTGTGTGTGTGTGTGTCATAGATACTACACTCTGTGTGTGTGTGTGTGAGTGTGTGTGCGCGTCATAGATACTACACTCTGAGTGTGTGTGTGTGTGTGTGTGTGTGTGTGTCATAGGTACTACACTCTGTCTGTGTGTGTGTGTGTGTGTCTGTGTGTGCATTTTCTAACGTGGGGTTTGCATTAACACACCCGTTCTCTGATCTCCTCTCTCTCTCTCTCTCATTGTATGTGTTTGTGCGTCTGTGTGTGTGTGTGTGTGTGTGTGTGGGTGTGTGTGGGTGTGTGTGTGTGTTCAGGCTCTCGTGCTCCCCGTGCATATCTTTCAGAATCGAGTTATCACCTGACCTGTTCATGCCCCCGGTGTCCAGATTACCGTGTACTGTATTACTGGTATTACCGTGACTCCGCCCATGAGCAAGGAGAAAAACTCACGTCCAGTCCACCAGGCGAGACCATGACAGTCACAGACGGGAAAAAACAATACGCATGTCAAGCAGTTTGGGACGATGGAAGGTCTCTCATGAGTAAATATAGTAAAGGTAAATCATACAAGATTTTATTTATTATAGTTATATTATCCAGGTAATCAGAGGAGAAACAAGGTTTTGGGGATCTCAGTGTGTGAACACCAGCTGTTTAATCTGAACATTAGATCTGACCTCTGATTGGCTCAGATCTCTCTCTCTCTGTCTCTGACCTTTGACTGGTCCAGATTTCTGTCTGACCTCTGATTGGTCAAGATCACAACTCCACCCTTCTGTTTTTTTGTCTTAAGAATGTAGTGCCATCTGCTGGAGGTATAAGTTTGCAGTGGACTTTATAACACATTAATATGTTATAAATATCATATGTACCATTTAATCCATAAGTCAAATGCTTTATAACTCTCTCTCTCTCTCTCACTCTCTCTCTCTCTCTCTCTCTCTCTCTCTCTCTCTCTCTCAGCTGACCCGGTGCCACCGCCACCGCCTAACATCGTGGTGCTGATCATTATTCTGCTGATTGTGCTCGGGCTGGCGATAGCCCTGCTGGCGTGCTGGCGTAAGCGGAGAGCGGAGGGCGAGTCGACGGGGAGGCGGGGGAAACGGGAGGACGGAGCGGACGGAGGTTACGAAGCCATCAAAGTCGGGCAGGAGGGCAAGGAGATCTACCACACTCTGAAGGGTGAGGAGGGCAAAGAGGAGGGAGGAGGAGGCTACGAGGCGCTGAAACAGAGGGAAAAGGAGGTGTACCAGACGCTGGGGGCGGAGGGGGAGGGCGGGTACGAGGCTCTGAAGGGACAAAAGAAGGAGTCGGAGACGTACCACACCTTAGGGCCCACGGGCGCAGGAGGTGACGGAGGGTACGAGGCCCTGAAAGGAAAAGGGAGGGAGACGGAGGTCTACCACACCCTCAAGACCGCAGAGGGTGGAGGTGACGGAGGCTACCAGGCTCTTCAGAAGGCAGAGGGAGATGGAGGGTATGAGCAGCTGAAGATGAAGGAGGTGAAGCAGAAGAATGAGGACTATGAAGGAATCGTGGAGGAGACTGTGTGAGGAGAGAAAAGATGGAGAGAAGAAAAGGAGATTGAGATATGAGAGAGAAAGAGAGAAAAGCTAAAAAGAAAGCAGAGAGGGTTTCACTGACATACACACACACACACACACACACACACACACAAACACATACATGTTCACTCAACACTCATCATCATCCATACAATCATTAGTACAGGTACACAGATACAAATACAGACAGAAATATAACTATATACATATAATTATACTATAGCAATAATCATAGAAAAATGTGACTGTAAGTCGTATTAAACAGATCATTGTTGGGAAAACTCTCATCCCAGAAGAGTTATATTACATTATTAAGGATAACTGAAGAATTCATGCAAATTATTTTTAAAACTATGTTTATATTTAACCATCATTATCATTATCTGTTCAGTTCTATTTTATTTCTGTTCAGTTGGCTTATGGCTTCATTATAACAGTCGCTTCACAAAATCCCAGTCCGGGATATTCCGAACCAGTGTGTGAACGTGGACAAACGCTGAAGAGCTTTAGTCTCCACCCGTCAGAGCTAAAGAGCCGTAGTCTGTTTACAGTCAGAGAAAACCATGTGTGAGGGAGGAGGGGCCATACTGCCGGATAAGGCTGTGTTTGAGACTGGATTGGTTGGTGTGAGGGGGAGGAGGGGCCATACTGCCGGATAAGGCTGTGTTTGAGACTGGATTGGTTGGTGTGAGGGGGAGGAGGGGCCATACTGCCGGATAAGGCTGTGTTTGAGACTGGATTGGTTGGTGTGTGAGGGAGAAATGACAGGACGGTCACTGGCCATTTACTGCCAGACTGGAGCTGAGGAAGCCATGTCTGTGGTCAGTTCTGTTTCCTTAGAGAAGGAGACAGGGAGACAGAGAAGGAGACAGGGAGACAGAGAAGGAGACATGGAGAAAAAGACGGGGGGGGGGGGCAGAAGGCCGGCTGGGCAGTGTGGGGGGGGGGGGGGGGGGGGGGGGGTTACAGACAGGTGTAGCAGAGAGGGAGGTAGAGAGGATGAAACAGGTCCATGAACATCTGGGTCTTCATCAGGGCAAAATGCAGATATGGAATGACAGATGATGAGCTGGTGAATAGATGGGATAGACGAAGAGAAAGAAAAGAGGGGTGGAGAAAGAGAGAGAGAGAGAGAGAGAGAGAGAGAGAGAGAGAGAGAGAGAGAGAGAGAGAGATACAGGGAGAGAGAGAGCAAGAGAGAGGGAGAGGACAGGGAGAGAGAGAGCGAGAGAGAGGGAGAGGACAGTCTGGGGAAGGCTTGCAATTGAATAAAAGCTTGCAGTAGGAAGAACAGGCAGCATATGTGAACCTAAGAACAATAGAATCGTTGTAATCTTCAGATTAGTTAATCTGGTTAGAATCACCCTTAAAGAGCTCAGGTACAGACAGGAAACCTATTTCTGAGTTCATGAGAAATGGTTTTCGTTTAAATGTGACTTTCTCTGTGCATAACGAAGACAGCACAGTGATTCTACTGGAATGAATGGATTACTCTTTGTTCATATTTTGAAGTGTATTGTCTTAGTTTGAATGTTTTTTTACTTTTCATCTCCTCTTCTGCAGTGCCATGGCCTTAATGCAGGGCAGAGGTCTTTTAACAATGTCATAACAGTGAACTCTCATGACATTAGCTGTTACAGATTATAGATGGAAATACAGTATTTCATTATGCTGTGAATTGTTGGTGTGTTTATTGTTGAATACAGGGTCAAGTGGCCATGTAAATGCAGTGGGGTCACTGGGGGGTGGGGGGTTAATTTGTGTAATGATAATGGTAACAAATGGCAGTAGTATGAAACTGAAAACCTGCTGTATGAATATGATTTCATAAGGTCAAAACCATGATGCAGAGGCTGTGTTGTCATAGATATATTTTAGCTGTAGTGTAATTATCTAAAGGCCAGTAACTTGCCTGGTTTGAGTTTGACTGTATGACTGTCTGAATGTGTGTGTGATGCAGTATTAATGAATGTGTTAATGCACAGAAACATTAAATAAAGCTTAGCTAACTGCTCTTCAGTCTCCTGGCATTCAGTTTGTGTGTGTTTGTGTGTGTTGTATCGTATGCATTGTATTTACAGTGACACACCAACAGAGGGTGATATTTTGAAAAAAAAAATTACTGAAACGCAACTGTTTCATGTGTCGACCATTTGTTCCATGACGTGAAAAAACGCAGAAGATTAAAACACACTTTTCTCGCTCACCTTGAGTACCATTGAAAATACAATTTATTATGTCTGTTTACAGCAACAAAAATGAATGAAAAATGGTTGTAAATTAATCAGTCATTAATTAGTCATATTTTTTATAAAAATGGTTTCAATATGGACTGGTGAGGAGAAATGTGGTCAGTGTTTTTAACCAAGCTCTACATTTTCCATCAGCTCTAATCAAATTCAACTACGCCTGATGTCACCTCAAACATGGTATCCAACACAACATTAAGCCCATGAAGCATAAAATATAATCTGAAACAATAAAGCATAATTATATTCAAGGCCATATATCAAAACCCAAATCTTATTTAATACGTTAAATGAAAATGGCTATAACACAGCATCTCTCGAGAAATGTTTTAGGCTACAGTATTTCAGTATTCATCGAATCAACAGCAATGGGAGATGCAGACAGACGGCTTCAGGTGATGACCACCATCATTGTCAGTTTTTCAGCAGAGAGGTTCAGTGTTGAAGAATGCAAGACCACCAGACCCAACTACACCATGAACCGATGGGCAGATAAGATTCACCAACTACACCGTGAACCAAAGGGCAGACGAGATCCATCAACTACACCATGAATCGATGGGCAGACAAGATCCATCAACTACACCATGAACCAAAAGGTAGACAAGATCCATCAACTACACCATGAACCAAAGGGTAGACAAGATCCATCAACTACACCATGAATCGATGGGCAGACAAGATCCATCAACTACACCATGAACCAAAAGGTAGACAAGATCCATCAACTACACCATGAACCAAAGGGTAGACAAGATCCATCAACTACACCATGAATCGATGGGCAGACAAGATCCATCAACTATACCATGAACCAAAAGGTAGACAAGATCCATCAACTACACCATGAACCAAAGGGTAGACAAGATCCATCAACTACACCATGAACCAAAGGGTAGACAAGATCCATCAACTGCAGCAGGAGTTTCGGACTCCGGCAAGACAGTTCAAGGGAGCAGCTGAGGAGGAGAAACCACCACCGGCTGAGTGGCGTTACATCATCAGGAAGAAGCTCACGACCCTGCGCAGAGCAAAACGGCACAGGAGACAGCCCACATGAAAGGAAGTCCAGGAGGTGGTTACTGCAGCCAGAGCCAGTGCCGCTCCAGGGCCCAGTGGAGTACCCTATAAGGTGTACAAGCACTGCCCAGAGCCCCGAAGAATCCTCTGGAAGATTCTGATTGTGATTTGGTGCAGGGGAACTCTCGCGGACCAGTGGAGGCAAGCAGAGGGCGTCTGGATACCAAAGGAAGAGAGCTCAACCAAGCTGGGGCAGCTCAGATCCATCTCGGGCCTCAGTGTGGATAGGGGGATCTTCTTCAATGTCCTACCCAGAGGGATGACTACCTCCTAAAGAATGCCTATATTGACACCTCAGTACAGAATGGTGGTACTCCTAGACTTCCAGGGTGCCTAGAACACACTAGAGTTGTTACCCAGCTGATCAGGGAGGCACACATAGGGAAGGGTGACATAGTTTGGCTTTGGCTTGACCTTACCTCAAAGAAACCAGTCAAGAGTCTAGGCAAGGTCTTTGACTGTAGCCTCAGGGATGCAGCAGTAATCCAAGCAACCATCAAGCAGCTTGAGACTTGGCTCACAACAGGAGACAAGTCTGGCCTACCTGGCAGGTTCAAGGCTTCGATTTATGCTGATTTTGCTAGTGTACAAGGTAACCCTGTAGAGAGTGGAGACCCTGGAGAGGAAGATCGGTAGCTTCCTCCGCAGATGACTGGGACTGCCGCGTAGCCTTAGCAGTGCAGCATTGTATGGGAGGAGCAACAAACTACAGCTCCCTATCATCAGCCTCGACAAAGAGTTCAGGGTTTCTTGCACAGGAGAGGCACTGCTCTAGCAGGGCTCCAGGGACTCTAGAGTGGGGTCAGCAGGCATTATGGTGTGGACAGGCAGGAAGTGGAGAGCCCAGGAAGGCCTGGAGATAGCTAATCTTGGATGAGACACAGGGTTTCAGTGGTTACGGTGGCAACTGGACGGGAAGGGTTGGGAGCCATCCCACAACCTCGCTAGGATAAGGCCCATGGCAAGCACAGACACCATCTAGTGCTGGAGGAGGCGTGGGCAGGTATCAAGGAGGAACGGACCAGCAGGATGGTCATCTCTGTGTCTGACTGAGAGCAGCAAGTCGATTTTGGGAGGCAGCTCAAGTTCCCGTACCACGTCATGTCAATGTCGTCGAGGCCAGTCGCGGTGCTATCATCAGCCTCTTCAAGGCAGGTGCTCCTTATAGAGCTGACAGTCCCTTGGGAGGGCCGTATGTGTAACACTGAAGGACTTTACAGATAGCTAAGACCAGAGTCTAGGTTCAGAGGAGAATTTACAGTAACACAACCTCTTTGCACTACAAATTAAGCACAAAATAAATGGAAAATGAAATGCAATTCAATACAGAAACAAAACACAAACTCAATATTCCACACATCACTTGTCAGTACTCCTGCATGAACTTTGAGTTTTGTCTCCCCTGGTCTGTCAGTGCTTGACACTTCTGGGTTTGTTTTGTTTTAATCACCATGTGCTGTCTGTTTATTTGTTATCATGTGGTCTGGACTCCACCCCTTACCTGCTACCCATTATTCTACATACCTGTTCCTCACTCCCTCATTGCCCTCTGGCTATTTAAGTCCTTATAGTTTTTCACCACTGTTTGTCACTTCATCTCACCATTTTCTGTGTTTCACTCTAGGTTTGCTTTCTCTAGGTCTGTTAGTTTTGAGTGGGTTTCACTCCTGTCTGATCTTTTGACCTTGTTTATTGCTTAACAGATTTTGGATTCTCTGCCTGCCTGTCTGCCTGTACCTGTGCTTTGACTTTTTGCCTGTCTCTGGCTCTGATCTCTGTCTGCTGTTTGGATTGTCAGCCTGGCCTTTACTGCTCTCCTGGTTACAAACTCTGCCTGTTTTTGGATTTCGACTTTATGTCACCTGTTTTGGTAAATAAATTACTTTTTGCTGAGAAAACCATCTGGATCTGCATTTGAGTCCCCGCCTCTGTCCCGTCAACAATACATCAATAAACTCAATTTTCACCACTCGGTGCAATAAACATACAAAATAGTGCAATAAATATACAAAATAGTGCAATAAACATACAAAATATGCTACACCAAAATATTTGTAACAAAATGAAGTACTTCAGGAGGACTAGTACCTAAATACAGGTTAATTGTTCATTTAATCAGAGCCGAACCCTATAATGGCAGTTCACCTCATTTTACTAACAAGGCTAAACTTGACCATGCCCGTTGCATGTAGCTTCTCAATTCACTTTACAGAAAGAAAAAGCACAAAACACACAACATAAAACTTGTCTTAGCTTTGCTATCAGCAATTTAGGATGCACATTTAGCTTAAAAAACAAGGAAACAGCACTGTGCTGACACGTTGGAAAATATTTTTAACTCACCAAATCCTTGTTCAAAACTCAAACAAAAACCAGAATCCAGCAAAGCAGACAGAAGGTGAACACAAAATCCTCCCGAAATGGAGAAAAATAAAGGTTTACATTCCTCAAAATTTGCTTATTTACTCTTATTTTCCTTCCCATTGCATATCTACACAATACATGAACTGGGAAATGAAAGTAAAATAAAGCCGGCTTTAAGGCATATTTTATAGTTTCTATTCTGCAAAGCTGTAAATGTTGTAAAGCTGTAATGCCATGAAGGGGTTCCTGGTGCATGTCGTCACAGACACTGACAGACAGGTATTTTCCATAAGCCTAAAAATGGCTCTGTTTTCTCGACCCTTTATATTGAAAACATGATGAAAATTGCAACAAAAAAATTTTTACCCAATGGAAAGTTACATTTTGGGGGGTATAGCGCCATAGGCCCCCATTCATTCTGGACTTACTTGTGAGCGCCCCGTATGAAACAGGAAGTTTTGAGGGTGGAAATTCTTTCCTATTTAGAAATTCTCTGATCTGTTCTCTCCAAGGCTTTGGAAGGAAAATGAAAACTAGAAATTAGAAAACTGATATTTTGCTGGGAACTAAAACAGAACCAGAGACTTTTTATTTTTTAAAGTTCTAGAACAGAAACATTTATTTGAAAAAATGGTAACTGGTTAATAATGTTATTTTTTCATTTTTCTATTTAATTCAACAAATTAAAATATTTTCTGCTTGCAATAACTTTGGTGTAGAGTTTACTTCTCGTCTTCCTCTGAAAGTCACTCACGTCTTCAGATAGCGGACATAATACAGCCGGTGATATAGCGTGAAAGTGAAATGTGGTGTGGTCTCCCTATTTGCAGCCAGAAGAGGAAAATATCATGCTAAGTACCTTATAAAATGTTGGTCTTAGACATCGACTTCATCAATATTTGATAGGCTATGTAAAGAGAACTAATCTTGGAAATAGCGAACAAGCTGGTTAGGCTAAATATAAAGTGCCCCGCATAGTCTATTAGCAAGCTTGTTAACTGCAGCGTTAAAATTACAGTTTTTCATTTTTGCCATTTAAACGTTTGTGATTGACAACAATCACAAAACAGTCAGATTGCCGGGAAACCACAGTGGAGTTCAGCCCGAGGACAGATTGAACTAAAGCGCTCCTAGTTAGTGATGCAGTGCGTTTTTGTATGTTTTGTGACTACAGAGTAACATATCTATCAGTAGACATTTTTATACAGTCCGAAAGATACATACTATCATGCCACACAGCCCTACATGAAACCTTATTAACCGGCATTTCATTTGGTTCTAGTCTTTTTGGGAACGATAATTTTAAGGTGGAACTGCAAACCGGAAACGTTAAAATTCTGATTTTGCGAACTGATTGAAAAAAAATCCTGGTTTGAAGCCATGGATTTCTCTCTATTTGTTTCTCCCTCTCCTTAAGCTGGCAATACAGTTACACTGTTCGGCTGGTACCGCTGCACTTCTTAAAGGAGCAGTACACAGAGTAGACTAAAGTAGCAAAATCAACAGAGTAAAACTATTATTATGACTCGTAATGTTAATTGATTTAATAACTAGGGTTGGGTATCCTTTGGGTTTTCACCGATACCAGTGCTAAAACGATACTTTTAAAATGGTGCCGCTGTCTAAACGGTGCCTGAACCGACACTTAAAAAGAAAAAAAAACAAAACAAAAACACAAAACAAAGGTCGACAACATTAAGGAACAGCATTTTCTCATTTCTAAGGCAAATTTGACCTTCAAATTGTTGCACGTCCCAGCGTTGGAATCCTTTCGAGTGAAATACAGCCACACTTTAGGCAAGACACTACAGGTGACTAGGGTGAAAATTTCACCTATTAGATATCACCGTGAAACTTCCCCAGTTGATTACTTACATTAAGACAATTTTTTTTTGTATTACAAGTTTTCTGTAATTTTATGTTTAGATATGCAAATGAAACATTATCTAAGTAAATATGCACTAATTTTTATAAGTTTCCAGGACAGAAATCTGAACTTTGGATAAGGCCAGTTCAAAATTCTTGTTTCATTTGGTTGACATATTAGAGTCAAAGGTTTTTACATAGGGGATTTTGCATATCCCCTTTTATCACTCCATAAATCAGAAAATACTGTGAACAGCCATAAAAAATCCACTTCGCCATGTTTTTAGGAATAAAATGTTTTATAAATCGGGCTATGTATGATGTGTCCAAACCCCTCTGTAAAAACCTTCAGGACATAGATAGGAATACAGCTGGAAAGTCTGGTGTATGTAAATGCAACTGAGGTGGAGATTTGTGGCTCAGAGTATAAGAAAGAAAAACTCATTTTGAGAAAACGGCCTTTAAAGATATGTTATTGTAAAATTCCATACATTTGTGACAATCAGCTGTATAAATATTGCTTATCACAGATATACACGGGTTATGTTTGATTATCTTGTAAGATATTGATATGGTTCTTTTCGATTGCGTAAAATTCAGATCGGTAAATACAACTGAGGATACCGTTTTAAAAATACATTTTCAATACCACACAATCAAACCCAAACATACGTTAAACTTTTCCCACTCACAAAAAGCCAACACAGTTCTCAAAGGTTCAGCCGTAAAACCCCAGCTGCGCTTTACGCATCCGTTTCTCCCCTCGCTCACAACGCAGAAGGAAAGTCACTCAGAACGAAAAGGTATGCCAAAAAAAAAAAACCCGCAAAAAAGGCAAGCGAAAATCTACGAGACCAGTCCCAATAATCCACCAGAAAGCAGAAATACAGTCCACAACCGAAGCAGCCGAAAAAAAGAAAAAAAAGGAACAGTCTCACCGGTTTGACAGACCCGTCCTCGGATTACACCTCGTGCTCAGTCCCGTACCCCCGCTAAGTGTGGCTTTTAGATATTTTCACGAATATGTTCAGTGCACTTTTATTCCACGCAGTAGTCCAGTTCTCCCGCAGACTCCCTGAGTTTTTTACGCACCAGTTTCTCTCCCGAAACCTGCGCGTTTCTTTTAAAACAGTTTCAAAAATTCGCGAGTCAGGCGCGTCAGCCGACAGCTATGTCAACCGACTGCTTTGACATGCCTCTGTCTCAGTGACAACAAAACATAAACGTAACAAACAAACAAAACAAATATAAATGCAATACATAGGGAACGCAATTATATTACAGGGATTACCTTCAATATGGTATTTTAACCGAATGACACAGCATGTATGGCATTTAACGGAATAGAACCACAGTCACACACACACACACACACACACACTCATACACAGTACCACCAGGGGGCATGTTCCAGAAAGCAGGTTCAGTGAAAACTCAGAGGTAGTTAACTCCTGGTAGTAAACCTCCGAATAGAAGAGCCCTATTGCTTCATTCTACCAGCAAAACAAAGCTACAGGGCTCTTCTATTATGAGGTTTACTACTTACTCTGAGTTAGCTAATTCAGAGTTTTCACTAAGTAGAACTGCCACCCAGTTTTAATTTTAATTTAATTTAAATTCTAATTGTCTTTTCTGAGAAGGTTTTAGATGCACTTCTTTTGGCATTTTGAGATTATAAAAGTCCCACAGAAAGCTAAACCAGGAAGTATCAGAGCACATCACATGATGCATCTGAACAAATCATGTCAGAAATCAATACTAGCCATGAGATTTCATGCTTAGGTTTAAATCCACACACTGTGAATCTGTCCTCTGCAGCTGTGGATGTTGATTCTGGGAATCAAACCAGCAACCCCCCAGTCACAAGCCCAGTTCTCTAACCTTTATGCCGCAGCTGCCCCTTGACATGCAGCCTAGATCACACATGGAAGAGGTGAGCGGTCCAAGTATGAGGAGCTAGTGGATCAGTGCCATAGGAGAGGCTGGAGGATCAGTGCCAGAGGAGAGGCTGGATCAGTGCCAGAGGAGAGGCTGGAGGATCAGTGCCAGAGGAGAGGCTGGAGGGCGCTCTGTGAGCCCACTGAAGTGGGGTGAAGAGGATTTGCTGGTCGCTCATGGTGCGAGGCCGACACTCCACTTGGCATCTCTGGGGCTGCGAAGAGGAAAGCCATCAAATCCACCATGGAGGCTGCAGAGAGGGCCTCCAGATGCCTTTGGATCAGGAGGAGTGATCTGTGGGCCAGTGCCGCTGGGACACAAGCCAGGATCTGATCAGCCCTGGCTGGGCCGCCTGAGTGAGGGTTTATGATGTTGAAAGACCCGAAACACCCGACGACCTCAGGAAACATCCCTGATGATTTGTGTCCCAGCGCATCCTGGGTGTATCTTCGAATCAGCATCTCCGGATAAATGTTTTAGGCTGCAGTATTCCAGCATCTCCGGATAAATGTTTTAGGCTGCAGTATTCCAGCATCTCTGAATGAATTTGTGTGGGGGGGCGCATCGAGGTGGTGCAGACCTACAAATACCTGGGCGTGCATCTGGACAACAAGCTAGACTGGTCCTCGAACACAGATGCCCTCTACTGAAAGCAACTGAGCTGGCTCTTTTTTCCTAGGGAGGCCTTAGGATGCCTGCAGTGAAATGCTGCACATGTTTTACCAGTCAGTGGTGCGAAGTGTCATCTCTCATGCAGTGGTCTGATGGTAGGCAGCATGAAAAACGAGGACACTGGGCGACTGGACCAGCTGGTGAAAAAGGCCGGCTCAGTGCTTGGCAGGAGGCTGGACTCACTGGAGACTGTGGTGGAGAGATGCACACGGAGTAAGGTGCAGACCATCCTGGACAACAGCAACCATCCCCTCCACACCATCCTGTCAGGCCAGAGAGGCAGCTACAGCGGACGGCTCACCTCACTGCGCTGCAGGGCTGAACGGGTCAGGAGATCCTTTGTCCCCACGGCTGTATAACACAATGGACAATAGCCAAGATCCAATAGCCAGTGTCTCTCTCTCTCTCTCTCTCTCCCTCTCTCTCCCTCCATGCACACCACCCTCACTCACTGGACTA
>NC_044497.1:1552500-1572500 GCF_902362185.1 Chanos chanos | reverse complement strand
GATGAACCTATGCATTTATAAAGAACAAAAACAAACACACAAACAGTGCCAACCACTGATAAACCCTCTGATGCTTTGTGCCTGCCTATAGGCAAACTGTTCTGTGTGTGTGTGTGTGTGTGTGTGTGTGTGTGTGTGATCTTCTCTTCTGAGGAGAGATCTGAGTTTGAGTGCATGCATCTGCATGTCTTTGTGATTTTCTGCATGCATGATGGCAGAAAGGGAGGGGGGGAGGGGAGAGAGGGGGAAAGAGAAAGAGAGAGAGAGAGACAGATACAGAGGGAGAGAGAGTGTGCATGTGTGTGTGTTTTCATGTGCGTGTGTGTGTGAGCGAGAGTGCATGTGTTTGTGTGTGTGAGAGAGAGTGTGTGTATATGCGTGTGTGTGTGTGTGTGTGTGTGTGTGTGTGTGTGTGTGTTTGTGTGTGTGAGAGAGAGTGTGTAAACTTCTAACTCTCGTCTTCTGTGTTTAACAGGGTTTTTAGCCTTGGCACAGGGCAAACCAGAAGGTAAAGTGATTGTGTTTTTATTACAAACACACACACATGTACACACACACACACACACAGACACACATACACACATGGATACAGTTTCAAGCAATAGCTTGTAAGGGGTGTGTCCCACTTCTGGTCATGAAAGAGTGTCATACTCTCATTTGGCCAGTAGGGGGACAGCAGTCTGTAGGTCACAGGCCAGTGTTCAGAGGGTTATAGCGCTGGTCCAAATAAAATACTCTTTTAGAACAGTCATTGCTTGTGTATAACGCCCATTTATGTCTCTTTCTCTTTCTCTTTCTCTTTCTCTCTCCCTCCCTCTCTCTCAGTTACCTTGTTCCCACCGTTTAAACTGGTTTATGTGGGAGATGAAATCCACTTAAACTGTAAAAACAGCAGTGGCCCAGTTAAATGGTACTTCAACAATGAACAGCAGACTGAGACAGAACCAACCCTTCGTATTCCCACGGCAACATCTGCCAATTCTGGCGTCTACGTCTGTGAGAAAGGGGAGAGGAGTGAAGAGAAACGTGTCACTGTTCTGGGTAAAACAGATCTCACTGATTCACACTTAAAGGATCATCACCATAGACTTAACAATACAGATCACATACATTCATACTGAAAACAGGAGCCTTGCAGTTCCGTTTCATTATTACTCAGCTCCTTTGAGTTTATTTATTCACTTCATTCAGTTTCTGCATGTCAGCTCTCTGTCTGTTCTAACAAACACAGTCACGGCACAGCTTCCATGTCAGCTGTGTTTCTGTTTTAACTAACACAGTTATGACACAGTTTCCATGTCAGCTGTGTTTCTGTTATAACTAACACAGTTATGACACAGTTTCCATGTCAGCTGTGTTTCTGTTATAACTAACACAGTTATGACACAGTTTCCACGTCAGCTGTGTTTCTGTTATAACTTACACACTCACAACAAAGTTTTGCGAAATGCAGCCTCTGCATTTGACCCATCCTAACACTGGTGACACACACACACACATACACACACTAGAATCAATGAGCACACGCACATACTACAATCAGTGACACGCACACACACACACACTAGAATCAGTGACACACACACACACGCACTAGAATCAGTGACACATACACACACACTAGAATCTGTGAGCACACACACACTAGAATCAGTGACACACACACACACTAGAATCAGTGAGCACACACACACTTGAATCAATGAGCACACACACACAAACTAGAATCAGTGACACACACACTAGAATCAGTGACACACACACACACTGCAATCAGTGACACACACACTAGAATCAGTGACACACACACACTGCAATCAGTGACACACACACTACAATCAGTGACACACACACTACAATCAGTGACACACACACACACACACTAGGGGTGAGGAGCTTTGGGCAGGCACAGACACCCAGGGACCAACTCCAGTTCTTTTTGCCAGGGACCAACTCCAGTTCTTTTTGCCAGGGACCAGCTTGGTCAAGGCCACTGACAGGGGTATTAACCCAAGCTTAGCATACATGTCTTTGATGGTGGAAGGAAACCAGTTCACCTGGAGGAAACCCACACAAACACGGGAAGCCCAAGCACACAGTATTGGCAGTGGGGGGTTAGTCTGGTGTCTGTGTTGAATAGTCTGTCACATAGTTCTGGGTGGTGTAGTGTTTGTGTTTGTGCTGTGTCGTTTTTTTTGTAGTGTAGCGTTTCGTTGTGTTTTTTATGATGTTGTGTTTGTGTTTGTGTTGTGTTGTGTTGTGTTGTGTGGTGTGGTGTGGTGTTGTGTTGTGTTGTGTTGTGTTGCGTTGTGCTGTGTGGTGTTCTCATTTTGTTCATGCTGTGATTCCGAAACATGTGTTCCTCCCTCTCTCTCTCTATCTCTACCTCCTTCCTCTCTCTCTCTCTCTCTCTCTCTCTCTCTCTCTACCTCCCTCTCTCTCTCTCTCTCTCAGACTCCCTTCCTCCAGCCTCTCTCTCCATTAAGATGGGTTTCCCGGTGATGAGTGGTGGAGATGGTGTGGTTGTGGAGCTGACGGTGGATGATGGTCTGGCCGACTGGTGGTGTGTGATAGCACGAGGAACCGATCCTAGAAACGTAACAGCAAACCGGTCCAAAAGAGACATGTTCACGGATAAACAGCACTCCATCACTCTCCATGTCGATCTGAACCACGCTGACCGGGCCATGGTGTGGTGTGTGAAAACGTCAACAACAAAACGCAGCAATGCAATAACCCTAAGAAAAACAGGTATTTCTTCACAAATATCTTTATTTTAATGAGGGTAAATTTAGTGTAACAGTTTAAATTTATTTACCAACATGTGTTGAAGTTATTATTTACTAATACATATTTACTTAACTGTTAAGTGCCCTGCCCAACAAATCTAATAAATATTTAATGTAACAATCGCCATATAACCAAGGCATGAAATCTGCTGATTTAAAACAAAATCATAAAAGAGCATTTCAACCTGATATTCTCGTGACCACACTGATAAAAGCTGTTTTATCCGGTTTTATCCAGTCTGAATATGGACTATACTTCTACATCATTACCAATAGTCAATGATTTTTTTTTAGGTATATATGGGTCCGTAATTGCAATCTAAGATTTCCCTTCTCTTTTTCTCGCGGGCCAAACTAGAAATAAAGATCCGATTTGCGCAAGATTTAATTGGCATGTCAGGACGAACATAAACTCGTGCATGGAAACTTTTGGGGCGGTAAGGATGCCTTAACATACCCATAATGGAATTATGGCATCTTTTCATTTTACGCATCATTTAAAAACTAAGCTTTATCTCAACTCATTGTGATGTGACTATCAGTGTCAAAATAACGCATTACATACGCACACTGTCTCTGAAAACTGCTGTTTAAAATGACTGAACAACGAGACCGCAATACAACACGCATGTAGGCCTCAGGTCCGTGTGCATATTTGGTCATTCTATTTTCCTTTAAGAAACAGAAATGAGAAAATGAAAAACGAATGGTGTTTTGACTTTCATCTCAAAATCCAAAAGTAATTTCTTCTTTCACGAGATCTCGTCTAACTTTTACTGTAGTATCTAACTCAACATAGTAATGACGATAATACGTCAAATCAATGCTTCTTAATATCTTTGCTGGGCTAACATCCCAACACAAGGTTAACAGGTGAACATGTTAGTTATGCATATACAACATGTACATTGAAATGTAAATACAACAAATTGGGAGAAAAAAAACATGAAATACATTTTGCCAATGAAACACTCTCTTGTATTAACTGCTGCTTCGACTGTTTTGTTTTTTTTTTAGAATTACTCTCGTCTTCACTTCATCTCAACATTTACTACCAGCATGTGATAGTTAATTACCATAAGACAGGAAAACTCACCGAAGCTCTTCTCTCGTCAAAATAGGATAAACGCTTGCTCTCCGCAAGTAAAAAAAAACACAGCTTAAGCTCAAGTAATTCAACTTTACAGTACAATATCCTGAAATGCTCACAATTCCGCTTATTCTAGAGAATTCGTGTCGCTGTTAAGCGGTCTCTGTTAAGCATGCGCAGAACTTATTCCACTAAGCGGTCTTTCTTTTCTTAAATGGGCTACAGAAGCTTTATGTCAACTAATTGCGACCTGTCTATCAGTGACAAAATAAGCCATTACATGCGCACGTGTTTTAAATGACTTATCAGCGAAAACGTAAAGGGATGTAGAAGGCTAACTGGTTATGTAAAGAAACAGTTTCTGTTCATACTGTAGAGGCACTTAACGTATGATCCGTAACGTCACGTTAGTCATTTAATTTAAAGTGTTTGATTAGCTTTCTGGTTTTCGTTTTTACTATTTACCGAATCGACATACTACATATGACGTGTGTGTGCGTATGTGTGTGTGCGTGCCATGTACTGACAAAAAAAAAAAATGCCTTACAGGACCCAAAATGCTGGTCCCCATTAGAACAATATTTTTCTAAACTATATTGTTATTATTGCTAAAACAAAAAGTCTCAAACATTTCTTTGGTTATGATTAACGTTAAGGGATAGGGTTAGGGACATTTTAGTATTCTTTATTTACAGGGTAATAGGAGTCAATGGGAAATCCCCACTAGGACAACAATACAAACGTGTGTGTGCATCTATGTGTATGTGTGTGTGTGTGTGTGTATATGTATGTGTATGTGTGTGTGTGTGTGTGTGTGTGTATGTATATGTGTGTATGTGGGTGAGTGTGTTTGTGTGTGCGTGTGTGTGTGTTTGTCTGTGTGTGTGTGTGTGTGTGTGTGTGTGTTTGTCTGTGTGTGTGTGTGTATGCGTGTGTGTTTGTCTGTGTGTGTATGTGTGTGTTTGTCTGTGTATGTGTGTGTGTGTGTGTGTGTGTGTGTGTGTGTGTGTTTGTGTGTGTATGTATATGTGTGTGTGTATGTGTGTGTATGTGTATCAGATAGCATTGTGGTTCTGGAGCCTCCTGTCAGCCCTGCTCTTGAAGGAGAGCGTCTGGTTTTGCGCTGTGTGGTTTGGGGAAATGGACGGATTGATCGGGTGACGTTTTATAAGGACAACAGCGTGATTCGTACGGATAAAGAACCAAACTTCACCATCTCCAACGTGACCCAGGCAGATAAGGCTGACTACAGCTGCCAGGCTGACTACACCTTCAGTACTCTCCACCCAAACGCTGCCGTTCACACCAAGAAATCTGACCCTCAGCCTCTTCGAGTCATAGGTACTACACTCTGTCTGTGTGTGTGTGTGTGTGTGTGTGTGTGTGTGTGTCATAGATACTACACTTTGTGTGTGTGTGTGTGTGTGTGTGTGTGTGTGTGTTTTCTAACATGGGGTTTGCATTAATACACCAGAGATCTCTGATCTCCTGATCTGATTTCTCCCTCTCTCTCCCCCTACCTCTCTTTTTATGTGTGTGTATGTCTGTGTGTGTGTGTGTGTGTGTGTGTGTGTGTGTGTTTGTGTTTGCGTGTCTGTTTAGGTTTTCGTCCTCCGCGTGCATCTCTTTCAGTGTCGAGTAATCAGCTGACTTGTTCATGCCCCCGGTGTCCAGAGAAAGCCCAGTTCCACTGGTATTACCGTGACTCCGCCCATGAGCATGGAGAAAAAGTCCCGTCCAGTCCACCAGGCAAGACCATGACAGTCACAGATGAGAAAAAACAATACGCGTGTCGAGCAGTTTGGGACGATGGAAGGTCTCTCATGAGTCAATATAGGGCAGGTAAATCATACAAGATTTTATTATTACAGTTATATTATCCAGGTAATCAAACATGGACAATAAATTTGTCCATGACATTTTTTTCAGTGTCATCCTGGTTTGACCAGCTATACTGTTACAACAAAAGAGAGACAGGGGAAAAAGAGAGAGAAATTATTCCATGGTGTAAAATATGGTGTCAGAGGAGAAACAAGGTTTTTGGGAACTCAGTGTGTGAACAACAGTCATTTAATCAGAGCATCAGGGGCCTGTACTACGAAGCAGGACTTGTGGGTTAGCGAGGTAACTTCCAGTTTAACCCCGGGTCTTCATTGTCACGACGGTGGTTCACTTTTTAGTGGGATACATCACCATGGTAACTGATGCTGCACACCTAAGCTGCTCCAAAGCAGGTTATGTTTGAGATAACAGATCAAAACATATAGAAGCACAGCCCACTGACCAGTCAGTTCTCCTCGAAAATGGCATCACCAGTCCTGGAGGATATCGTGGACCTCGGTGCACGGATTACGTGATTAATCTCATTATTATAATGGCCAAGCCTGATATCCATAACAAACAATGCTTTATTGCGTTTATGTACTGCATTACACATTTTTATATGGGTCCTTATTCCCCTCTAGCATTAAACTGTAATGTTAATAAAAAACCCTTTGACTTTCCCCGCCTACTATCTACATGAAACATATTTTCTCTGCCGAGGGAATCTTTGTCGGCTTCCTGAGTCATATGTTGCCAGTGCGTCGAAGTCGCGTTATAGTTATATTTATGATTTATTCTTTAATCTTCACTCGTTCCCAAGACCGACCAACAGAGCTGCAGCTGAAAGAGTGATGCTAACACTGACTTACACGCCATGAGAATACATCTAAGCAACCCATTCATTTAATGAAATACACAGTTGTGATTACAGTCAGATCTACTCATGCCGTAATGACTGGGCTTTGATATTGATAAGTGTTGATTTAAATAAAATAAGTGTGCTCTCAGCTGTAAAAGTAAATCTTTATTTTTATTTATTTATTTTGTATTATCACATTGTCAAACTTAATGAGTAAATGCAGGTACTGTGCTATATAATGAGCAACGTCAACATCCAATGAGATGTGCAGAGATTGACATGTGACCTGCAGCGTATGCATAAAATAATGGGTTACGGGTTTGCGATTGGTCATCTGGTGACCACACCGCCCCTTTTACGTGAACGTGCTCATAGCTGGATTGGGAGAACCTGGGTTGACTTAACGACTTAACCACCATCGTGACATCGCTTATCTGAGACCGCCGTTGTTAGGGTTTGTCAAACCAGCTAACGAAAAGTTACCTTGTGTACGTTGAACTTACTTCGTAGTACAGGCCCCAGATCTGACCTCTGATTGGCTCAGATCTCTCTCTCTCTCTCTCTCTCTCTCTCTCTCTTACCTTCGACTGGCCCAGATTTCTCTCTGACATCTGATTGACCAAGATCACAACTTTACCCTTCTGTGTTTTGTTTTAAAAAATATAGCATTTAATACATAAGTCAAATGCTTTCTCTCTCTCTCTCTCTCTCTCTCTCTCTCTCTTTCAGCTGAGCATGTGTTTCACGCTGCGGGGCTGATCGTTGTTGTTCTGGTGATCCTGCTTGGGCTGATCATAACCGCGGTGGTTTGCTGGCGTAAGCGGAGAACAGGGGGTATAACTGTGGGAGGAGAGAAGAAGAAGAAGAAGAAGGGGAAACTTGATGGTGGGGTAGATGGGGGTTATGAAGCCACCAAAGTTGGGCTTGAGGGTAAGGAGGAGGGAGGAGGTTACGAAACGCTAAAACAAACGGAAAAAGCAAAAGAGTATGAGGAGGCAACTGTGTGAGGAGAGAAAAGATGGAGAGAAGAAAGGAAGATTGCGATATGAGAGAGAAAGAGAGAAAAACTAAAAAAAAGCAGAGAGGGTTTCACTGACACACACAACACACACACACACACAATGTTCACTCAACACTCATCATCATCCATACAATCATTAGTACAGGTAAACAGATACAAATACAGACAGAAATATAACTATATACATACAATTTTGCTATAGCAATAATCATAGAAAAATGTGACTGTAAGTCTTATTAAACAGATCATTGTTGGAATACTCTTGTCCAAGAAGAGTTATGTTACATTATTAAGGATAACTGAAGAATTCATACAAATTATTGTTCAAAACTATGTTTATATCATAACAGCATATTTAACCATCATCATCATTATCTGTTCAGTTCTATTTTATTTCTGTTCAGTTAGCTTATCACTTCATTATAACAGTTGCTTCACAAAATCCCAGTCTGAGATATTCCGAACCAGTGTGTGAACGTGGACAAACGCTGAAGAGCTTTAGTCTCCACCCGTCAGAGCTAAAGAGCCGTAGTCTGTTTACAGTCAGAGAAAACCATGTGTGAGGGAGGAGGGGCCATACTGCCGGATAAGGCTGTGTTTGAGACTGGATTGGTTGGTGTGTGAGGGAGGAGGGGCCATACTGCCAGATAAGGCTGTGTTTGAGACTGGATTGGTTGGTGTGTGAGGGAGAAATGACAGGACGGTCGCTGGCCATTTACTGCCAGGCTGGAGCTGAGGAAGCCATGTCTGTGGTCAGTTCTGTTTCCTTAGAGAAGGAGACAGGGAGACAGAGAAGGAGACAGGGAGGAAGAGGGGGACAGGGAGACAGAGAAGGAGACGGAGACAGAGAGGGAGACAGGGAGACAGAGAGGGAGACAGGGAGAAAAAGACGGGGGGGAAGAAGGCCGGCAGTGTGTGTGTGTGTGGGGGGGGTTACAGACAGGTGCAGCAGAGAGGGAGGTAGAGAGGATGAAACAGGTCCTTGAACATCTGGGTCTTCATCAGGGCAAAATGCAGATATGGAATGACAGATGATGAGCTGGTGAATAGATGGGATAGACAAAGAGAAAGAAAAGAGGGGTGGAGAAAGAGAGAGAGAGAGAGAAATACAGGGAGAGAGAGAGAGAGAGGACAGTCTGGGGAAGGCTTGTAATAAAAGCTTGCAGTAGGAGGAATAGGTAGCATATGTGAACCTAAGAACAATGGAATTGTAATCTTCAGATTAGTTAATCTGGTTAGAATCATCCTTAAAGAGCTCAGGTACAGACAGGAAACCAGTCTGTGAGTTCATGAGAAATGGTTTTGGCACAGTGACAGCACAGTGATTCTACTGGCATGAATGAAGGATTCTTTGTCGTAACAGTGAACACTCGTGACATTAGCTGTTACAGATTATAGATGGAAATACAGTATTTCATTATGCTGTGAATTGTTGGTGTGTTTATTGTTGAATACAGGGTCGAGTGGCCATGTAAATGCGGTGGGGTCACTGGGGGGTGGGGGGTTAATTTGTGTAATGATAATGGTAACAAATGGCAGTAGTATGAAACAGAAAACCTGCTGTATGAATATGATTTTATAAGGTCAAAACCACGATGCAGAGGCTGTGTTGTCATAGATACAGTTTAGCTGTAGTGTAATTATCTAAAGGCCATTAACTTGCTTGGTTTGAGTTTCGACTGTATGACTGAATGTGTGTGTGTGATGCAGTATTAATGAATGTGTTAATGCACAGAAACATTAAATAAAGCTTAGCTAACTGCTCTTCAGTCTCCTGGCATTCAGTTTGTTTGTGTGTGTGTGTGTGTGTTGTATTGTATGCATTGTATTTACAGTGACACACCAACAGACGGTGATATTTTGAAAAGTTACTGAAACGCAACTGTTTCATGTGTCGACCATTTGTTCCATGCCGTGAAAAAACGCAGAAGATTAAAACGCACGTTTCTCACTCGCCTTGAGTACCATTGAAAATACAATTTATTATGTCTGTTTACAGCAACAAAAATGAATGAAAAATGGTTGTAAATTAATCAGTCATTAATTAGTCATATTTCTTAAAAAAATGGTTACAATATGGACTGGTGAGGAGAAATGTGGTCAGTGTTTTAAACCAAGCTCTACATTTTCCATCAGCTCTAATCAAATTCAACTACGTCTGATGCAATATGGCATTTGCCATCTTACGTCACCTCAAATATGGTATCCAACACAACATTAAGCCCATGAAACATAAAATATCATTTGAAACCATAAAGCGTAATTATATCCAAGGCCATATATCAAAACCCAAATCTTATTTAATACGTTAAATGAAAATGGCTATAACACAGCATCTCTCGAGAAATGTTTTAGGCTACAGTATTTCAGTATTCATCGAATCAACAGCAATGGGAGATGCAGACAGACGGCTTCAGGTGATGACCACCATCATTGTCAGTTTTTCAGCAGAGAGGTTCAGTGTTGAAGAATGCAAGACCACCAGACCCAACTACACCATGAACCGATGGGCAGATAAGATTCACCAACTACACCGTGAACCAAAGGGCAGACAAGATCCACTAACTACACCATGAACCGACTGGCAGACAAGATCCATCAACTACACCATGAACCAAAGGGTAGACAAGATCCATCAACTACACCATGAACCAAAGGGTAGACAAAATCCATCAACTACACCATGAACCAAAGGGTAGACAAAATCCACCAACTACACCGTGAACCAAAGGGCAGACAAGATCCACTAACTACACCATGAACCGATTGGCAGACAAGATCCATCAACTACACCATGAACCAAAGGGTAGACAAGATCCATCAACTACACCATGAACCAAAGGGTAGACAAAATCCATCAACTACACCATGAACCAAAGGGTAGACAAAATCCATCAACTACACCATGAACCAAAAGGCAGACAAGATCCATCAACTACACCATGAACCAAAGGGTAGACAAGATCCATCAACTGCAGCAGGAGTTTCGGACTCCGGCAAGACAGTTCAAGGGAGCAGCTGAGGAGGAGAAACCACCACCGGCTGAGTGGCGTTACATCATCAGGAAGAAGCTCACGACCCTGCGCAGAGCAAAACGGCACAGGAGACAGCCCACATGAAAGGAAGTCCAGGAGGTGGTTACTGCAGCCAGAGCCAGTTCCGCTCCAGGGCCCAGTGGAGTACCCTATAAGGTGTACAAGCACTGCCCAGAGCCCCGAAGAATCCTCTGGAAGATTCTGATTGTGATTTGGTGCAGGGGAACTCTAGCGGACCAGTGGAGGCAAGCAGAGGGCGTCTGGATACCAAAGGAAGAGAGCTCAACCAAGCTGGGGCAGTTCAGATCCATCTCGGGCCTCAGTGTGGATAGGGGGATCTTCTTCAATGTCCTACCCAGAGGGATGACTACCTCCTAAAGAATGCCTATATTGACACCTCAGTACAGAATGGTGGTACTCCTAGACTTCCAGGGTGCCTAGAACACACTAGAGTTGTTACCCAGCTGATCAGGGAGGCACACATAGGGAAGGGTGACCTAGTTTGGCTTTGGCTTGACCTTACCTCAAAGAAACCAGTCAAGAGTCTAGACAAGGTCTTTGACTGTAGCCTCAGGGATGCAGCAGTAATCCAAGCAACCGTCAAGCAGCTTGAGACTTGGCTCACAACAGGAGACAAGTCTGGCCTACCTGGCAGGTTCAAGGCTTCGATTTATGCTGATTTTGCTAGTGTACAAGGTAACCCTGTCGAGAGCGGAGACCCTGGAGAGGAAGACTGGTAGCTTCCTCCGCAGATGGCTGGGAATGCCGCGTAGCCTTAGCAGTGCAGCATTGTATGGGAGGAGCAACAAACTACAGCTCCCTATCATCAGCCTCGACAAAGAGTTCAGGGTCTCTTGCACAGGAGAGGCACTGCTCTAGCAGGGCTTCAGGGACTCTAGAGTGGGGTCAGCAGGCATTATGGTGTGGACAGGCAGGAAGTAGAGAGCCCAGGAAGTCCTGGAGATAGCTAATCTTGGATGAGACACAGGGTTTCAGTGGTTACGGTGGCAACTGGACGGGAAAGGTTGGGAGCCATCTCACAACCTCGCTAGGATAAGGCCCATGACAAGCACAGACACCATCTAGTGCTGGAGGAGGCGTGGGCAGGTGTCAAGGAGGAACGGACCAGCAGGATGGTCATCTCTGTGTCTGACTGAGAGCAGCAAGTCAATTTTAGGAGGCAGCTCAAGTTCCCATACCACGTTATGTCAACGTCGTTGAGGCCAGACGCGGTGCTATCATCAGCCTCTTCAAGGCAGGTGCTCCTTATAGAGCTAACAGTCCCTTGGGGGGAACGTATGTGTAGCACTGCAGGACTTTACAGATAGCTAAGACCAGAGTCTGGGTTCAGAGGAGAATTTACAGTAACACAACCTCTTTGCACTACAAATTAAGCACAAAATAAATGGAAAATGAAATACAGTTCAATACAGAAACAAAACACAAACTTAAAATTCCACACATCAGTTGTCAGTACTCCTGCATGAACTTTGAATTTTGTCTCCCCTGGTCTGTCAGTGCTTGACACTTCTGGGTTTGTTTTGTTTTCCTCATCATGTGCTGTCTGTTTATTTGTTATCATGTGGTCTGGACTCCACCCCTTACCTGCTACCCATTATCCTACATACCTGTTCCTCACTCCCTCATTGTCCTCTGCCTATTTAAGTCTCAATAGTTTTTCACCACTGTTTGTCAGTTCATCTCACCATTTTCTGTGTTTCACTCTAGCCTTGCTTTCTGTTAGTTTTGTGTGGGTTTCACTCCTGTCTGACCTTTTGACCTTGTTTATTGCTTAACGGATTTTGGATTCTCTGCCTGCCTGTCTACCTGTACCTGTGCTTTGACTTTTTGCCTGTCTCTGGCTCTGATCTCTGTCTGCTGTTTGGATTGTCGGCCTGGCCCTTACTGCTCTCCTGGTTACAAACTCTGCCTGTTTTGGTAAATAAACTACTTTTTGCTGAGAAAACCGTCTGGATCTGCATTTGAGTCCCCGCCTCTGTCCTGTCATCAGTATATCAATAAACTCAATTTTCACAACTCGGTGTGTGATCAGTCCTTTTGTTAAGTCCTTTATGAGTCCAAATGAGTTCCACTTCGTGTTGCAGCAAAACACCAGGTTTTGTCCTGCCACAATTCAAGCGTATGAATCGGCATCCTTATCCGTGAAGTGTAGGTTAGTCTTGCAGAAACAGATGCCTATCCAATGTGATTTCTCCTATGGGTGGCTCACCATCTTCATTCCCCACCTTCGAGCATGCAAACACCAAACGATCCTCACAGCTAAAACCTGGCCAGTGGTACAACAGTGCAATAAACAAATATGTTACACCAAAATATTTGTAACAAAATGAAGTACTTCAGGAGGACTAGTACCTAAATACAGGTTAATTCTTCATTTAATCAGAGCCACACCCTATAGTGGCAGCGCTGTTCACCTCACTTTACTAATAAGGCTAAACTTGACCATGCGACCGTCCTATTAGTTCCCCCTTACACACAACATAAAACTTATTCACACTGTCTTAGCTTTGCTGTCAGCAATTAAGGCTGCACATTCAGCTTGGAAAACAAGGAAACAGCATGCTGACATGTTGAAAAATATCTTTAACCCACCAAATCCTTGTTCAAAACTCAAACAAAAACCAGAATCCAGCAATGCAGACAGAGGGTGAACACAAAATCCTCCCGAAATGAAAAAAAAATAAAGGTTTACATTCCTCAAAATTTGCTTATTTACTTTTATTTTCCTTCTCTCCTTACTCGATTGCGACCTCTCTCTCTCTTGCCTCTTACAATCTACGCAGAGCCCATCTGCACAGAGCCTGTCCACTTTCTGTTTATGCCATTGTACCGGAAGCACTAGGTGACTGGACCAGCTGGTGAAAAAGGCCGGCTCAGTGCTTGGCTATCCCCTCCACAGCATCCTGGACAACAACAACAACCATCCCCTCCACAGCATCCTGGACAACAACAACCACCCCCTCCACAGCATCCTGGACAACAACAACAACCATCCCCTCCACACCATCCTGGACAACAACAACCACCCCCTCCACAGCATCCTGGACAACAACAACAACCATCCCCTCCACAGCATCCTGGACAACAACAACAACCATCCCCTCCACACCATCCTGGACAACAACAACCATCCCCTCCACAGCATCCTGGACAACAACAACAACCACCCCCTCCACAGCATCCTGGACAATAACAACCACCCCCTCCACAGCATCCTGGACAACAACAACAACCATCCCCTCCACACCATCCTGGACAACAACAACAACCATCCCCTCCAAAGCATCCTGGACAACAACAACAACCATCCCCTCCACACCATCCTGGACAACAACAACCATCCCCTCCACACCATCCTGGACAACAACAACAACCATCCCCTCCACAGCATCCTGGACAACAACAACCACCCCCTCCACAGCACCCTGGACAACAACAACCACCCCCTCCACAGCATCCTGGACAACAACAACAACCATCCCCTCCAAAGCATCCTGGACAACAACAACCATCCCCTCCGCAGCATCCTGGACAATAACAACAACCATCCCCTCCACAGCATCCTGGACAATAACAACCACCCCCTCCACAGCATCCTGGACAACAACAACCATCCCCTCCACAGCATCCTGGACAACAACAACCACCCCCTCCGCAGCATCCTGGACAATAACAACAACCATCCCCTCCAAAGCATCCTGGACAACAACAACCATCCCCTCCACACCATCCTGGACAACAACAACAACCATCCCCTTCACAGCATCCTGGACAATAACAACAACCACCCCCTCCACACCATCCTGGACAACAACAACAACCATCCCCTCCACAGCATCCTGGACAACAACAACAACCATCCCCTCCACAGCATCCTGGACAATAACAACCACCCCCTCCGCAGCATCCTGGACAACAACAACAACCACCCCCTCCACAGCATCCTGGACAACAACAACCATCCCCTCCACAGCATCCTGGACAATAACAACCACCATCCCCTACACAGCATCCTGGACAACAACAACCATCCCCTCCACACCATCCTGTCAGGCCAGAGAAGCAGCTACAGCAGACGGCTCACCTCACTGCGCTGCAGGGCTGAACGGGTCAGGAGATCCTTTATGCCCACGGCCATCAGGCTGTACAACACCTTAGCCAATGGGCAACAGCTCAAATCCAATAGCCAATGTCTCTCTCTCTCTCTCTCTCTCTCTCCCTCTATGCACACCACCCTCACTCACTGGACTATGTGCAGTAATGCTTCAAGCATTTTTATCTTTATGGTGCTTTTATTATGTTTATTTATTTTTATTATGTATTAATATTTTATTTTTATTCTTATTTATTATTTTCATTTATTATTATTATTATTTTTAATTTGTATTTGTCTATAATCTCTGTGCAATAACTGAACATTCATGAACAATAATGCTCTAAGGACTACTCTGTTTTTAAGCAATTGCATCACTTATTTTGTTGTGTTTTCTCTCAACACTACCTGTTTTGTTTGTTGTTTGTGTTTGTTGTGTATTGTCGTGTACTTTCTGTTGTTTGATGCATACTGCCTCTAATCTACATCGTGGACACTTGAATTTCCCCAAGGGGATGAATAAAGTATCTATCTATCTATCTTTCTATCTTTCTATCTTTCTATCTATCTATCTATCTATCTATCTATCTATCTATCTGTCTAGATGTTTTAGGCTGCAGTATTCCAGCATCTATACAGTAGTCTGAGGCAAAGGTGTGAAAGATTCAGTCTCCAGTCAGAAGAGAGACGGTTTTCATTTCTTTTAAATTAAATATTTGATAGATAGATAGATAGACAGATAGGTAGATAGATAGATAGATAGATAGATAGATAGATAGATAGATAGATAGATAGATAGATAGGTAGATAGATAGATAGATAGATAGATAGATAGATAGATAGATAGATAGACAGATAGATAGATAGATAGATAGATAGATAGATAGATAGATAGATAGATAGATGGAATTTAAAATGGTCAGACTTGCCATCGCTCTCTCTCTCTCTCTCGCCCTCTTTCTTTCTCTCTTTCTCTCTCTGTTTCTGTTTGTGTGTGCCCACTGTAGAGATCTGAGAAGTGTTTACCTTCCAGTACAATGTTTAATGATGTGTATCTGTGATCATGAACCACAGAATCTGTGTGGAGTATCTGTTGACTGTGAGTTGGCACGCTGCTCTGGCTGGGTTGGTTAATAAATATACACATGTCTGTAGTCACTAAACTGAGCCACAAATGTGGGCTATCAGATGGGATTTCTGTGAAGCATTCATAGTTTGAAAAAGAAATAAGGAAGGTTTGTGTGTTGGATCTGTTGCCAGATCTGATTGGTCATTGTGTGAGAGAACATTTAATGTTGATGACTCAGTCATTCCACCCAAGTTCTCCTACCTTCACTACTCCACCCAAATTCTCTTACCTTCACTACTCCACCCAAGTTCTGTGTTGTCCACCTGAAGGCGGGGCATCCTGTCCCTTTCTTTCTTAAACAGATGTTTGTCAGAGTATCTTCTGGGTAAACTGGCAACTGAGAAAAAAATTCTTTTTACTGCACAGTGAGGGTGCGGTGACACTGGAATTTGACCATTTCCTCTGATACATTTGCAAAAGGAAGGAACCTGGAGATGAGATGTAGAATACAGTATGGGCACAATGTCAGACAGACAGAGAGAAAGAGACAGGGGGCAGAGAGAGACAGAGAGAGAGAGAGAGAGAGAGAGAGACAGGGGGCAGAGAGAGACAGAGAGAGAGAGAAAGAGAGAGAGAGAGAGAGAGAGACAGGGGGCAGAGAGAGACAGAGAGAGAGAGAGAAAGAGACAGGGGGCAGAGAGAGACAGAGAGAGAGAGACAGAGACAGGGGGCAGAGAGAGACAGAGAGGGAGAGAGAGAAACGGACAGGAAGACAGAGACAGACAGACAGAGAGAGAAAGATAAGGAGAGAGAGAGAGAGTCTCTTAGAACAGATGTCTAAAGGAAGAAATTGTGTCATTTTTCTGCTCTGCTGAAGTGGTCGTTATCACATGGTCATTGCAGAGCTGAGACTGTCCAGGCCTGATCTACAGAGGATGACACCACGCCTCTCAAAAGCATGACGGAAGTTTATCTGTGCCTTTTTCTTTTTTTCCATTCTTCACTTCCTTCCCTTCAAAGCTTCTTGGTGCTTATATTTCTTAAAACTGGAACCAGTATCGAACACTGGCGGTTAATACCACCAGACAAGAGCCACAGTTCAGCTCTAGTCAGTAACCAGCCATTTAACCGCAAGGGACAAGAGAAAAAAGACCCAAACCCACCACATGCAGAACTAGCTCTTAAAACCTCTCATTTACCCATTAATGTATTTACTTTCATCTGAGCCTACCATTTTTCCAAACATCATGGTACTGTCAATACTACTACTACTACTACTACTAATAATAATAATAATAATAAAAGTGACATTGAAAATGAAATACAGACTCATGGAACTTCTGTAACCTGTGGGTTTTAGGAACTTTCTTCGGGATTCTTTATTTTGGTTGGGATCTGGCTTTGTCAAAACCTTTGAGCTTTAGTTTGTGTTTTACTTCAGAAAACGAAGGCAATTATCTATCAGGCTAACTGAGTAAAATAAAAAACTTCAACAACCAAACTAACGCAGTGGGCTTTTTCTGTACAGGTAGAAGAAAATCATGGTAAGCGTGCTAATCTCTAAAGCCCATGGAAATTTCCCAAAACTTACATCATTCCCCATACACATCCATCTAACATCAATACTATGTACACATTCTAGGTCTAAATTTGGGAACCTGTATAACTTGTGACCTTACGCACGCATTTACACACTCGAACAGCCGCTGTTATAAAGATTCGTGACACTTACATACCAAATTCGGGAAACCCTAGCTTTCCGCTCACACTCGAAGAAACCCCAAGCTGTACACCGCTTCACAACTAATGCAATCCACAGAAACAACTTCTACTTGGCATGCCTGTTTCTAAATACGCTACACTGCCCCTAGTGACCAAAACACATAACATAAACGTTGCCCTTTGGAATACAATGACTGAAATCTAAATATTCTGTGATAATGACCATACAGAATTACCACTTGGCCACAGTCTCCCCTGCACCCAGTCAACCCCCTCAGTGACTACATAACCTGGGTAGCCCTCATCGCTCCCTGCAGGGCCTCCTCAAATAGCACAGCACCAAAGTTTGTCAGCATGTGTTACACATGTAACACTTTGTCATTCTGCACGGCTGTCCTCTCGGCGGCCTTCTGTTCGGAATGTTCTCGGGCTCACTCGTGCGCCTGCCACAGCCTCTCCTGGTGAACAGACAACCAGTCCTGTCTCCGGTCAGCTACTGGTTCTCATGCTAGTAATGCATCCACGGGTAGGTGTTGTTGTGCCCTGAAGAGCAGGTCGAGGGGAGAGTACCCCGTGGTGGAATGTGGGGGTAGCGTGATATGCATCCACGGGTAGGTGTTGTTGTAGCGTGATATGCATCCACGGGTAGGTGTTGTCGTGCCCTGAAGAGCAGGTCGAGGGGAGAGCACCCCGTGGTGGAATGTGGGGGTAGCGTGATATGCATCAACTGATTCTGGAAGATATTCAGGCCAGCGTTTGTTCTTGTCTGGAGGGAGTGTACGAAGGAGCGTCCTATTGTACCTCTCACACTGAGCATCCCCCTGAGGCCTATACGGGGTTGTCTGTGTCTTTTTGACACCATGAAGTTTACACAGCTCCGCTGTGACCTCACTCTCAAAATTCCTACCCTGGTCAGAATGGACCCGTTCTGGTGCCCCTAACGTCACGAACCCGGTTCTCTAACCTCTAACCAAACGTCACAAACCACTCCTCTCAATAGTAGCTTTGCTGTGGCGTCCGCTTTCTGATCTCTGGTCAGATAGGCCTACGTGGACTTAGTGAACACATCTGTGACCACAAGGACATTCTCATGTCCGTCGGTAGAAGGTTCCAAGACTGTACAGTCTGCAGCTACCACCTCCAAAGGACGTGTTTTCACAGACAGAGCCGTCACTGACTGTTCCTGTTTGATTCTGATTTCATTATTTTCCTGTGTTTGTTCCTGTCCATTTGTTTTCTTCATATTTATCGCACATCATGTGTCACATTTATCAACATAATTGGTGGAAATTAACAAGGGGAGAACGAGTTTAATAAATGGAACAAACAGGATCAGGGTGGAAACACACACAGAACAGGAGCACAAGACATTTCAAAATAAAAGTCCAAAACGAGGCGCAGGTTGTGACACATGGAAATGTTTTAACATTAATGATCATGGTTTTCTTACGTTAAAAAACGGGCTTCATTATGTTCCTCTGTCTATGAAAACATTTGACTTTCGACTGGTTTGACTTTTGACTGCACAGTGAGGGTGTGGTGAGACTGGAATTAGGCCATTTCCTTTGATAAACTTGCAAAAGGAAGGAATTTAGAGATGAGATCTGGAATACAGTGTGGGCACAAAGTCAAAAAGACAAATTCATTCTCTTAACAAAGCAGGAAAAGGATTAGACTTGTTTTTCTCAGAACAATCGCCTTTCATTGGTCACTCAGGTCAGTTTCCAGCTGAAACATACACACACACGCACACCAACACGCACACACCCACAACAACACGCACCCCCCCCCCCCCCCACACACACACACACACAAACACACACACACACTGTTGGATCAGCGTCTCTGTGCGCCCACTCTTCCTCACGCAATTATTCTTCTATCCCAGCCTTTTGCACACAGTTCACTCTCCCTATCAGTGTATTTCATACAGCGCATTATCACTGACCCTCTCTCTCGCTCTCCAGCTTTCTGACAGACATGAAAATCTCTCTTCTCATTATTACAGGTAAAACAGAAAAAGCAGAAACTTTTTAAATGTTTGACATTTATGGTGCAAACAATTTCACATCTTCCTCTGTCTGTCTGTCTCCTTTCTTTCTTTCTTTCATTTTCTTTTTTTTCTGTCTTTCTTGCTTTCTTTCTTTCATCCTTTCTCTCTATCTTTCTTTCTTTCTTTCTTTCTTTCTTTCTTTCTTTCTTTCATTTTCTTTCTTTCTGTCTTTCTTTTTCAAAAACTTGCTCTTTTCTTCTTAGCTTGTCTGAAGTTTTCAGAAGGAGTATAATGAAAGTCATATTACTTTTACTTACTAAACATAGTCAGTAAAGACATATTACTGAATGTTCCTTTTCTCTGAGCTTCTTGTCACTTCACTCAAAGTTTCAAACGTTTGTTAATTGTACGTTATTCACATATGACTCTAACTGTTCTCTCACTACAGGTGGCATAGAGCAGTGAGTTTAGTATAGACATTTAG
>NC_044497.1:1542500-1547500 GCF_902362185.1 Chanos chanos | reverse complement strand
ACACCTCGTCTCCTTTATTCCACTCTGAGGGATCCAGCTTGACGACATTCCCAGCCTGGATCAGCTTCTCCATTTCTGTCTGGTATATCTCCCTTTCAGGATCTCTGTGGAGTCTTCTCTCCACACCCCTCAGGCTGGGCATCACAGCATCGGGAGTGGCCGGCAGGCATGGCATGTCTTTGTGGCGCAGCAAGGGAGTGGCATAGCATAGTATGCCATAGATCTCCACCCGGGTTGTCTTGCTTTCAAGCAGGCTAAGGGCTAGGTTGTCTTGCTTAGAACGTGTCACTATCTTGTCATTCCTAAAGGGAATGGTATCGGCCTGCCAGAGCTTCTCAACATGCTTCATTAATTCACTCACCTGAGGTGGGACAGAGGTTACCAGGCACTGTTGTGGTCTGGTCAGCTGGCAGATGACACTTGAGGGGCCTTGTAGCGTCCAATCCAACCTGGTATGGATAGCAGCAGGACCACCTGGGGGCCCCAGGCGCACAGGCTTAGTAGGAGTGATGATGTGTGGGTGATCACTGCCTATGAGCAGTAAGGGTTTGATCCTTTTGAATGGCTGGGGGGGTAACCCATTCAGATGTTTATACTTCTTTTGGGGTGATTCTATGGGGTAAGTGTGATCTGCTAGATCAATGCGAGCTGCTGTGAAGGGGGTAACAGGGGGTAACAGGTTCTCTAGGGCAATCTTGAGATGAGCGAACTCACCAGGGTCTCTCTGGGAGAGGTTCGGGATGGTTGGACGGGGCCCCCGGCACCAGCCTGGTAGTGTCCAGGCTGGTGCTCCGACAGGGCGGCCCAGAGTACGCTGGTCTCGACCCTGATGTGTAGAGAAGGTGCTGAGGAGGCGATGGGTATTCAGCTGGCTGAGGACAAACAGCAGGTGGGTCCACAGGTACTTCATGCGGTGTGGAGGTGAACTTTGGGGGAGGTGGAGCTAAACCGGACCAGGGCGGGCGCTGTAGCTCTGTACCCACAGGAGCGTGACAGCTGTTATGGTAAGTAGCTCTTGGCGGCCCGTGGGCTGAGGCTGCTGGCAGTGGTTGGCTGGGTCAGGACTGATTCTGCTTGGCTGCTAGAGTCTCATTCTTCAGGACATGAAGTTCACTCATTATTTTGTTGAGGCGTTCTAGCATAGGTTGGTTGCTCAGGGATGGTGTTTCTTCACCTTCACTTAACCAGGGTGGTGGCGCTGGCCAGTCCTCTTCCTCATCAATGTACAAGGGGTTGGGATAATTGGTACGCACCTCTTGTGATGGCTGGTGATGCTGAAGACTGCGAGCACTGTTCACCAGCTGTAGCATCTCTGTACGGACTGCTTGTAAATCCGCTAGGTCTTCTGACATGCGCTGCCGTGACTGCTGAAGTAGGAGCCGTTCATGCTGAATCTCCTCTAACTCTGCTCTTAAGTCTGCTGCTTGGTGGGCTGTGTGATAGGGGCTGTGGCGAGGGGTAAGATGATCTCGTAACCTCTCCTGTTCTCCATCTGGACACAGCTGGTGGGCTAACCGCTCCTCTTGATCATGTAGCAGACTCCTGGCTGCATAGCATGTATCTACTCCCTGGAAGACAGCATTCTTCTCTCGCTGCGGGCGTAGTGGAGTTGTGTGTGGAGAGGTGAGGGGGGTCTTCTTGGCCTCTCCCTCCCGGTGAGTCATCCATTGTCTTTCATGTCCATGATTGTGTGCGCCAAGATCATTGAAATCAACTTCGTAATCTTTATATCGGAGAGGGGGACGAATGTGGCGTCGGGGGCGTGCACCAAAGGCTCCGAAATCTTGGACATCATCCATCTTGACTAGGGTAAGTGTGGTGTGTATCCGGCTCGAAGGACCATCAATGTAAGTGAGAGCTGTAGTGAATGGACTATGAGGCGCTGGTCTTATTTGTCACCGCCCTCAACCTGGGGTGTCGGCCAGAACACCACTTAAGGCCAGGATGCAACTTATAGGGCACAGGCAAGGACTTCACCAGGACACCAAATAAAGACTGACAGTAGCTGTATTAAAGGTTGTATGTGGTTCTGAGGAGAAACAAGGCAAGTAATGAATACAACTCTACAAACAACGTCGCACGTTCATACAGACTTGCACACCACATTCGTACTATTATCCGAAACATACAACAGGCAACTTCAGCACAAGCATAAACAGCACTCTTACACACACATAAGGCGCTTTCGCACCGAACAGTTCTAGGGTCTAATTCGATAGGAACTACCCCCTGTGGAGCTTCCCCTAGAACTACATTCGTTCTAGGGCCTTTTTCTGTTTGCTTTCGCACCGCCAGTAGGAACGCTGAAGTGACGTAAGCCGGCCGACGGTATAGCAGCTAAGAGCTGTTGTTTATGACTAACCAGGATAGCTGCACATTTTGAAGTACAAATTTAATGACTTTTAAGACCTTGTAAATACCTCCAAAAGGAAAAAAAGAACCATTACTGCGGGAAAAGAAATCGACAAACTAGACTACAGTATACGCAATGAGTTTTATTGAATTTGAATGACAGAAATATTGATTGCACATTAGATAACCTATAACTGCCTTCTCATTAACGAAAATAAAACTGTATGGCGATAGACCCAGTCCAATGGAGAAAATAATTTCCGAATGCATTTATGCATTTACCACCGCAGTAGCAGTGAATGACTTGATGGGCATAGTACTTTTCGGGTGCTAGCATAGCGCTTGTGCCTGACCCTTGCTCGCGGCATCGTGGGTTTTTTTCCCTTTTTCCCCGCCGCAGCCCTAAAATCGTAAGCTGGATAAACACATTCTTATTTTAGGTTAAAATGCGGATCACAGCCACACAAGCGGACACAGAAGCACCTACCGAAGCGGGGTGTACGCTACCTCTTCAATGTACAAATATACATTGGACGTTGCAAAATGGTCATTGTTGGGGGATATAAAATACCGGTAAAATAAAACATAAAAACGTTGTGCCCCCTCCTACAATTCCAGACATTTTGAGACATGAATATCAAAAGCTAAATGTAATACGTTCTAAGACTTTATATTTTGCACGGATCTTTAAAAATGGCGGTTGCAGTCATCGTATACATGCGTCTGGACCAATGGCTGTACACCTACGTCACAAGGTTCCTATTGTGCTGCAAAAGTACCTACCCTGGAGTAGGGGCTAAAAAAGCCCCTCAAAACGGCGTTCTTAGAACTAAAATCGTTCTAAGTTCCTGCGGTGCGAACACGCCAAAAAGGGGGTACTTTCTCCAACAGTTCTAAGAGCTATGAAAAGTTCCTCCGGTGCGAAAGCGCCTATACACACACACACACACACACACACACACACACACTCAAATGTCTAACAAATGCGCTTGAGAAACTACGAGCGGAGACTGTTTAGCTTAAGTTACATAGCAAGCTAACTGTAAGTGAACGTTTCCTTCATGCTATAACTCTTGCTATTCACAGTTAACTGCTTATGCAGATTGTATTAGTGTGGGAATCACAACTCACTTTTTGCATTAACGCACAGCTGAGAAAGCGAAATCATAACAATCCGTAAATCACCATGCGAACAGGAACACGGCACACCACTGTAAAATGTCGTTCTTTTTCTAAAAAAAAAAAAAGGGGGTCCATTCTTTATGACGCAGGTACTGCACCTGACTCGAGCGCCTCCTAATTTATGGATTTACGAAGGTATAAATTAAACTTACTTAGGCATAAGGTTATCACAAACTGAAACTATATTATCCCGTCTAAGCCACGACAATAGACAAACACAAAATGAAACCAAACAGCCTTTTGTAGACACACATTAGAATCAGTGACACACACACACACTAGAATCAGTGATACACACACACACACACACACACACTAGAATCAGTGAGCACACACACGCACACACTAGAATCAGTGACACACACACACACACACACACACACACACTAGAATCAGTGAGCACACACACACACTAGAATCAGTGACACACACACACACACACACACACACTAGAATCAGTCACACACACACACACACACACTAGGGGCGAGGAGCAATGGGCAGGTACAGACACCCAGGGACCAACTCCAGTTCTTTTTCCCAGGGACCAACTCCAGTTCTTTTTCCCAGGGACCAACTCCAGTTCTTTTTGCCAGTGTCTTGGTCAAGGCCACTGACAGGGATATTAACCCTAGCTTAGCATACATGTCTTTGATGGTGGAAGGAAACCAGTTCACCTGGAGGAAACCCACACAAACATGGGGAGAACATGTGAACTCCACACAGAAAGGACCCAGGGCCTTCTTGCTGTGAGGCAACAGTGCTAACCGCTAAGCCACCGTGAGGCCCAAGCACAGTATTGGCAGTGGGGGGTTAGTCTGGTGTCTGTGTTGTCTTTGTCACATAGTTCTGGGTGGTGTAGTGTTTGTGTTTGTGCTGTGTCGTTTTTTGTAGTGTAGCATTTCGTTGTGTTTTATTATGTTGTGTTTGTGTTTGTGTTGCATTGTGCTGTGTGGTGTTCTCAGCTATTTTGTTCATGCTGTGATTCCGAAACATGTGTTCCTCCCTCTCTCTCCCTCTCCCTCTCTCTCTCTACCTCTCTCTCTCTCTCTCTCTCTCTCTCTCTCTCTCTCTCTCTCTATCTCTCTCTCTCTCTGTCAGACTCCCTTCCTCCAGCCTCTCTCTCCATTAAGATGGGTTTCCCGGTGATGAGTGGTGGAGATGGTGTGGTTGTGGAGCTGACGGTGGATGATGGTCTGGCCGACTGGTGGTGTGTGATAGCACGAGGAACCGATCCTAGAAACGTAACAGTAAACCGGTCCAAAAGAGACATGTTCACGAACGAAAATTACACAGTCACACTTCATGTCGATCTAAACCACGCTGACCGGGCTGTGGTATGGTGTGTCAAAAACTCAACAACACAACGCAGCAATGCCATCATTCTAAAAAAAACAGGTATTTCTATTTCTGAGGCTATTAGAACTCAACTCACCCAAATGTTTTGCATTAAAAAAGATATTTTC
>NC_044497.1:1522500-1537500 GCF_902362185.1 Chanos chanos | reverse complement strand
TATAGGGCAGGTAAATCATACAAGATTTTATTATTACAGTTATATTATCCAGGTAATCAAACATGGACAATAAATTTGTCCATGACATTTTTTTCAGTGTCATTCTGGTTTGACAAGCTATACTGTTACAACAAAAGAGAGACAGGGGAAAAAGAGAGAGAAATTATTCCATGGTGTAAAATATGGTGTCAGAGGAGAAACAAGGTTTTTGGGAACTAAGTGTGTGAACAACAGTCATTTAATCAGAGCATCAGGGGCCTGTACTACGAAGCAGGACTTGTGGGTTAGCGAGGTGACTTCCAGTTTAACCCCGGGTCTTCATTGTCACGACGGTGGTTCACTTTTTAGCGGGATACATCACCATGGTAACTGATGCTGCACACCCAAGCTGCTCCAAAGCAGGTTATGTTTGAGATAACAGATCAAAACATATAGAAGCACAGCCCACTGACCAGTCAGTTCTCCTCGAAAATGGCGTCACCAGTCCTGGAAGATATCGTGGACCTCGATGCGCGGATTACATGATTAATCTCATTATTATAATGGCGAGATCTTTGATCTCCTGAGCTGATCTCTCTCTCTCTCTCTCTCTCCCCCTACCTCTCTTTTTATGTGTGTGTCTGTGTGTGTCTGTGTCTGTGTTCAGGTTCTCGTCCTCCCCCTGCATATCTTTCAGTACGGAATGATAACCTGACCTGTTCATGCCCCGAGTGTCCAGAGAAAGCCCAGTTCCACTGGTATGAGCATGGAGAAAAACTCCCGTCCAGTCCGCCAGGCAAGACCATGACAGTCACAGATGAGAAAAAACAATACGCGTGTCAAGCAGTTTGGGACAATGGAACGTCTCTCATGAGTGAATATAGGGCAGGTAAATCATACAAGATTTTATTATTACAGTTATATTATCCAGGTAATCAAACATGGACAATAATTTTGTCCATGACATTTTTTTCAGTGTCATCCTGGTTTGACCAGCTATACTGTTACAACAAAAGAGAGACAGGGGAAAAGAGAGAGAAATTATTCCATGGTGTAAAATATGGTGTCAGAGGAGAAACAAGGTTTTTGGGAACTCAGTGTGTGAGCAACAGTCATTTAATCTGAACATCAGGGGCCTGTACTAGGAAGCAGGACTTGTGGGTTAGCGAGGTGACTTCCAGTTTAAGCCTGGGTTTTCAGTGTCATAACTGTGGTTCACTTTTTAGCGGGATACATCACCATGGTAACTGATGCTGCACACCTAAGCTGCTCCAAAGCAGGTTCTGTTTGAGATAACAGATCAAAACATATAGAAGCACAGCCCACTGACCAGTCAGTTCTCCTCGAAAATGGCGTCACCAGTCCTGGAGGATATCGTGGACCTCGATGCGCAGATTATATGATTAATCTCATTATTATAATGGCGAGATCTTTGATCTCCTGAGCTGATCTCTCTCTCTCTCTCTCTCTCTCTCTCTCCCCCTACCTCTCTTTTTATGTGTGTGTCTGTGTGTGTGTGTGTCTGTGTGTGTGTGTGTGTGTGTCTGTGTGTGTGTGTGTGTGTGTGTGTGTGTGTGTGTGTGTGTGTGTCTGTGTGTGTGTGTGTGTGTGTGTGTCTGTGTGTGTGTGTGTGTGTGTCTGTGTGTGTGTGTGTCTGTGTGTGTGTGTGTGTGTGTGTGTGTGTGTGTGTGTCTGTGTGTGTCTGTGTGTGTGTTTGTCTGTGTGTGTGTGTGTCTGTGTTCAGCTTCTCGTCCTCCCCCTGCATATCTTTCAGTATGGAATGATAACCTGACCTGTTCATGCTCCGAGTGTCCAGAGAAAGCCCAGTTCCACTGGTACTACCGTGACTCCGCCCATGAGCATGGAGAAAAAGTCCCGTCCAGTCCACCAGGCAAGACCATGACAGTCACAGATAAGAGAAAACAATACGCATGTCGAGCAGTTTGGGACAATGGAACGTCTCTCATGAGTGAATATAGGGCAGGTAAATCATACAAGATTTTATTATTAAATTTATATTATCCAGGTAATCAAACATGGACAATAAATTTGTCCATGACATTTTTTTCAGTGTCATTCTGGTTTGACCAGCTATACTGTTACAACAAAAGAGAGACAGGGGAAAAAGAGAGAGAAATTATTCCATGATGTAAAATATGGTGTCAGAGGAGAACTCAGGGAACTCAGTGTGTGAACACCAATCGTTTAATCTGAACATCAGGGGCCTGTACTACAAAGCAGGAAGATATCGTGGACCTCAATGCGTGGATTACATGATTAATCTCATTATTATAATGGCCAAGTTTGAAATCCATAACAAACCATGCTTTATTGCATTTAGCAAAGAGTTCAATCAATACATTTATGTACTGCATTACAAATTTTTATATGGATCCTTATCCCCCTCTAGCATTAATCTGTAATGTTAAAATGTAGGGGGGGGGGGGGTCTTCTTTTCTTCTTATACCATGTGTTCCCTTTTGTACTCGTGTTGTTGTTAAGAAAAAATAATAATAATAACTAAATACCTTAAAAAAAAAACGTCGGTGCGCAGATAGTGAGAGGGTCTCTTAGGAAGGCCAGAGTTTTCAGAGACAGATAAAAAACCCTTTGACTATCTACATGAAACATATTTTCTCTGCGGAGGGATTCTTTGTCAGCTTCTTGAGTCATATGTTGCCAGTGCGACGCGTCGAAGTCGCGCGCTAACATTCCCGTTATAGTTATATTTATGATTTATTCTTTCATCTTCACTCGTTCCCAAGACCGACCAACAGAGCTGCAGCTGAAAGAGTGATGCTAACACTGACTTACACGCCATGAGAATACATCTAAGCAACCCATTCATTTAATGAAATACACAGTTGTGATTACAGTCAGATCTACTCATGCCGTAATGATTGGGCTTTGATATTGATAAGTGTTGATTTAAATAAAATAAGTGTGCTCTCAACTGTAAAAGTAAATCTTTATTTTTATTTATTTATTTTTTTGTATTATCACATTGGCAAACGTAATGAGTAAATGCAGGTACTGTGCTGTATCATGAGCAATGTCAACATCCAATGAGATGTGCAGAGACTGACATGTGGCCTGCAGCATATTTATAAAATAATGTGCACGTGTCAATAAAGTTCTCTTATTCTACATTGATTCCAGTCAGAGCAGAACTGTTTATTCCTCCGTAACACTAACGTTAATTTCGGTCTAGCACTGGGTATGCCCGCTAGAATCGCTGAACAGTTCAGCTCTGTCGACAAAAGCCTATTCATTTACGCATTCACACAGTCAGCAACTTTTCGCCAGCTTCCTTTCCTCACTTCGGCAGCAGAAACTGCGCTCTGTGTGCAGCAACAGATTTGAAATCCTCGTATTTATTGTTTGTTCCTCGTGAGTGAAATACGCTGCTCCAGACCTCTCCGTATTTGCGATTGGTCATCTGGTGACCACACCGCCCCTTTTACGTGAACGTGCTCATAGCTGGATTGGGAGAACCTGGGTTGACTTAACGACTTAACCACCATCGTGACATCGCGTATCGGAGACCGCCGTTGTTAGGGTTTGTCAAACCAGCCATCGAAAAGTTACCTTGTGTACGTTGAACTTGCTTCGTAGTACAGGCCCCAGATCTGACCTCTGATTGGCTCAGATCTCTCTCTCTCTCTCTCTCTCTCTCTCTCTTACCTTCGACTGGCCCAGATTTCTCTCTGACATCTGATTGACCAAGATCACAACTTTACCCTTCTGTGTTTTGTTTTAAAAAATATAGCATTTAATACATAAGTCAAATGCTTTCTCTCTCTCTCTCTCTCTCCCTCTCTTTCAGCTGAGCCTGTGTTTCACGCTGCGGGGCTGATCGTTGTTGTTCTGGTGATCCTGCTTGGGCTGATCATAACCGCGGTGGTTTGCTGGCGTAAGCGGAGAACAGGGGGTATAACTGTGGGAGGAGAGAAGAAAAAGAAGAAGAAGGGGAAACTTGATGGTGGGGTAGATGGGGGTTATGAAGCCACCAAAGTTGGGCCTGAGGGTAAGGAGGAGGGAGGAGGTTACGAAACGCTAAAACAAACGGAAAAAGCAAAAGAGTATGAGGAGGAAACTGTGTGAGGAGAGAAAAGACGGAGAGAAGAAAGGAAGATTGCGATATGAGAGAGAAAGAGAGAAAAACTAAAAAAAAAGCAGAGAGGGCATACACACACAACACACAAACACATACATGTTCACTCAACACTCATCATCATCCACACAGTCATTAGTACAGGTACACAGATACAAATACAGACAGAAATATAACTATATACATACAATTTTGCTATAGCAATAATCATAGAAAAATGTGACTGTAAGTCTTATTAAACAGATCATTGTTGGAATACTCTCGTCCAAGAAGAGTTATGTTACATTATTAAGGATAACTGAAGAATTCATACAAATTATTGTTCAAAACTATGTTTATATCATAACAGCATATTTAACCATCATCATCATTATCTGTTCAGTTCTATTTTATTTCTGTTCAGTTAGCTTATCACTTCATTATAACAGTTGCTTCACAAAATCCCAGTCCGAGATATTCCGAACCTGTGTGTGAAGGTGGACAAACGCTGAAGAGCTGGCCATTTACTGCCAGGCTGGAGCTGAGGGAGCCATGTCTGTGGTCAGTTCTGTTTCCTTAAAGAAGGAGACAGAGAAGGAGACAGGGAGGCAGAGAGGGAGACATGGAGACAGAGAAGGAGACAGGGAAACAGAGAGAGAGACAGAGAGGGAGACAGGGAGACAGACAAGGAGAAAGAGAGAGAGAGAGAGAGAGAGAGAGAGGACAGTCTGGGGAAGGCTTGTAATTGAATAAAAGCTTACAGTAGGAGGAATAGGTAGCATATGTGAACCTAAGAACAATGGAATTGTAATCTTCAGATTAGTTAATCTGGTTAGAATCATCCTTAAAGAGCTCAGGTACAGACAGGAAACCAGTCTGTGAGTTCATGAGAAATGGTTTTGGCACAGTGACAGCACAGTGATTCTACTGGCATGAATGAAGGATTCTTTGTCGTAACAGTGAACACTCGTGACATTAGCTGTTACAGATTATAGATGGAAATACAGTATTTCATTATGCTGTGAATTGTTGGTGTGTTTATTGTTGAATACAAGGTCGAGTGGCCATGTAAATGCGGTGGGGTCACTGGGGGGTGGGGGGTTAATTTGTGTAATGATAATGGTAACAAATGGCAGTAGTATGAAACTGAAAACCTGCTGTATGAATATGATTTTATAAGGTCAAAACCACGATGCAGAGGCTGTGTTGTCATAGATATATTTTAGCTGTAGTGTAATTATCTAAAGGCCAGTAACTTGCTTGGTTTGAGTTTGACTGTATGACTGTCTGAATGTGTGTGTGATGCAGTATTAATGAATGTGTTAATGCACAGAAACATTAAATAAAGCTTAGCTAACTGCTCTTCAGTCTCCTGGCATTCAGTTTGTGTGTGTGTGTGTGTGTCTGTATATATATATATATATTATTATTATCATTAGTATTATTATTATTATTATTAAAATGTAACTGTTTCAGCATCTCATAGATAAATGTTTTAGTCTGCAGTATTCCATCATCTATACAGTAGTCTGATGTAAAGGTGTGAAAGATTCAGTCTCCAGTCAGAAGAGAGACGGTTTTCATTTCTTTTAAATTAAAGACTTGAACTCTGTTCTAAGACAAGCTACTCTGACCACACTATCTCTGTCTGTCCAGCAGAGGGCGCAATAGGTAGATAGATAGATAGATAGATAGATAGATAGATAGATAGATAGATAGATAGATAGATAGATAGATACATAGATACATAGATAGAGATTGGGAAAGTGGTCAGACTCACCATCTCTCTCTCTCTCTCTCTCTCTCTCTGTTTGTGTGTGTCCACTGTAGAGATCTGAGAGGTATTTATTACCTTCTAGTAAAATAATATCTTCCTTGATTTGTGTCTGTGATCATGAAGCTGGTCTGGCTGGGTTGGATAATAAATACACATGTCTGTAGTCACTAAACTGAGCCACAAATGTGGGACATCAGATGGGATTTCTGTAAAGCATTCATAGTTTAAAAAAGAAATAAAGGTTTGTGTGTTGGATCTGTTGCCAGATTCTCTGATTGGTCACTGTGTGAGAGAACATTTAATATTGACGACTCAGTCACTTCTGGTATCTGCTCTTACCTTCACTACTCCACCCAACTTCTCCTACCTTCACTACTCCACCCAAGTTCTGCGTCATCTGCCTGGAGGCGGGACATCCTGTCACTTTCTTAAACAGATGTTCGTCAGAGTACTTTCAAGGTAAACTGGCAACTGAGAAAAAAATTTCACACATTTCCTTTTTGACCTGTGTTGAAACTGCATTCTAACAGCCAAACTGGATACAGTGGTGCCCATGTGGTTACCAGCACCACCCACTGGGACATTCAGTTTGAAGGACAAACTGAGAACACAAAACACAGATGACAGTGCAGTCCCTAAGGGTACAAATATGATTAAAGACTGTTGGATGAGTGTAAGTGAATACAGACTGTTGGATGAGTGTAAGTGAATACAGACTGTTGGATGAGTGTAAGTGAATACAGACTGTTGGATGAGGGTAAGTGAATACAGACTGTTGGATGAGTGTAAGTGAATACAGACTGTTGGATGAGGGTAAGTGAATACAGACTGTTGGATGAGTGTAAGTGAATACAGACTGTTGGATGAGGGTAAGTGAATACAGACTGTTGGATGAGGGTAAGTGAATACAGACTGTTGGATGAGGGTAAGTGAATGAAGACTGTTGGATGAGGGTAAGTGAATACAGACTGTTGGATGAGTGTAAGTGAATACAGACTGTTGGATGAGGGTAAGTGAATACAGACTGTTGAATGAGGGTAAGTGAATACAGACTGTTGAATGAGGGTAAGTGAATGAAGACTGTTGGATGAGGGTAAGTGAATACAGACTGTTGGATGAGTGTAAGTGAATACAGACTGTTGGATGAGGGTAAGTGAATGAAGACTGTTGGATGAGGGTAAGTGAATACAGACTGTTGGATGAGTGTAAGTGAATGAAGACTGTTGGATGAGTGTAAGTGAATGAAGACTGTTGGATGAGGGTAAGTGAATGAAGACTGTTCGATGAGGGTAAGTGAATACAGACTGTTGGATGAGTGTAAGTGAATACAGACTGTTGAATGAGTGTAAGTGAATACAGACTGTTGGATGAGGGTAAGTGAATACAGACTGTTGGATGAGTGTAAGTGAATACAGACTGTTGGATGAGTGTAAGTGAATGAAGACTGTTGGATGAGTGTAAGTGAATACAGACTGTTGGATGAGTGTAAGTGAATACACACTGTTGGATGAGGGTAAGTGAATGAAGACTGTTGGATGAGTGTAAGTGAATACAGACTGTTGGATGAGTGTAAGTGAATACAGACTGTTGGATGAGGGTAAGTGAATACAGACTGTTGGATGAGTGTAAGTGAATACAGACTGTTGGATGAGGGTAAATGAATACAGACTGTTGGATGAGTGTAAGTGAATGAAGACTGTTGGATGAGTGTAAGTGAATACAGACTGTTGAATGAGGGTAAGTGAATACAGACTGTTGAATGAGGGTAAATGAATACAGACTGTTGGATGAGTGTAAGTGAATGAAGACTGTTGGATGAGTGTAAGTGAATACAGACTGTTGGATGAGGGGAAGTGAATACAGACTGTTGGATGAGGGTAAATGAATACAGACTGTTGGATGAGTGTAACTGAATGAAGACTGTTGGATGAGGGTAAGTGAATACAGACTGTTGGATGAGTGTAAGTGAATACAGACTGTTGGATGAGGGTAAATGAATACAGACTGTTGGATGAGTGTAAGTGAATGAAGACTGTTGGATGAGTGTAAGTGAATACAGACTGTTGGATGAGGGGAAGTGAATACAGACTGTTGGATGAGGGTAAATGAATACAGACTGTTGGATGAGTGTAACTGAATGAAGACTGTTGGATGAGGGTAAGTGAATACAGACTGTTGGATGAGGGTAAATGGATAAAGACTGAATGTAAATGAGAATATGAAGACTAGAGCGTCATCCCTCTCTCCCTACTCAATTCTATCTCACCTTTTCCACCTCTCTCACTTACAGTTTTTCTTTCCAGGTACTGCTTTCTTTTTTGTCACATCTTCATTCACGCCATCTCTTTCCTCTCTCTCTCTCTCTCTCTCTCTCTCTCTCCCTCTGTCTTTCTCGAATACTAATGAACAGTCCCTCTCAGATTTAGTGTCATGTTACCTTGATCTCTCTACACCCTGCCTATTGATCTCCCTGCATGATAATATTCCCCAGGAAAGAGACCGAGTGAATGAGAGAGAGAGAGAGAGAGAAAGAAAGAGAGAGAAAGAGAGAGAGAGAGAGAGAGAGAGAGAGAGAGAGATACTTACAGAAGATATAGAAGATTTTATTTTTAAATGTGAGAACAGGTTGAGGATCATCTGCAGTGTACACATGTACACACCATCTACAGGTATACAAACTTTTACAGGTTCAAAAATAAGAAATTATCATACATTGTCCCGATAATAATAAAATAATGATAATAATAATAATAATAATAATAATAATAATAATAATAATAATAATAATAATAGTAGTAGTAATAATAATAATAATAATAATGATAATAATAATAATAATAATAAAAATAATAATATACTTCATTACAAACTTAGTTTGCTTTTCAACATGTTAATACATTTTATGCATGTACATCTTTAACAAACAGAACAAATGTTTAGACAGTAAAATCAAATGAAAGACAGCAAAACAAAAGAAAAACAAACAGAAAGACACAAAATATGATGATGTTTAAAAAGTCTGTCGTCAGAATTCTCCAACTTCCCTCCACAAATGAAAAGACAAAAAAAAAAAAAAACACTATCGGCCCAACAATCAAGAACATTCTGCTGGCTACCACCCGACCAATGGCATGCTTGGTCAGCACACAGACAGTGAAGGAGAGGACCATACAAATCTGACCAGGAAGCAGGAAAAGCTCTGGCCACTCCCACACCTCTGTATGGGTCACTGTCCAAACAGGTGAGTGGTCTTCTGGCGCCCCAGCTAAGGAGTGTCACAATTCTATACTACAGTAATTTTTTTTTTAATATCACATTATTTTATTACATTGCGTTGTGTGCATGGTGTGGATAGACTGTTGATGTCAGCCACACTTCTGCATTTGTGTTTCGGTGAAAGTGTGTAGAGTTACCGGAGACAATTACAGATTTCAGTGACAGTCAAAACATATCTCGCTCTGACATGAAAAAGTTTTACCATATTTTTGTCCCATGACACTTTCTGTCCTGAGAACTGACCTCACACACACTGTACACTCTTTCTATACTCAATACTGTCCCCTCCTTATACACTCTATACTGTCCTCTCCTTATACACTCTATACTGTCCTCTCTTCATACACTCTATACTGGCCTCTCTTCATACACTCTATACTGTCCTCTCCTTATACACTCTATACTGTCCTCTCTTCATACACTCTATACTGTCCTCTCCTTATACACTCTATACTGGCCTCTCTTCATACACTCTATACTGTCCTCTCTTTATACACTCTATACTGTCCTCTCCTTATACACTCTATACTGGCCTCTCTTCATACACTCTATACTGTCCTCTCTTCATACACTCTATACTGTCCTCTCCTTATACACTCTATACTGGCCTCTCTTCATACACTCTATACTGTCCTCTCCTTATACACTCTATACTGTCCTCTCCTTATACACTCTATACTGTCCTCTCTTCATACACTCTATACTGTCCTCTCCATGGTCTTTTTTTCTCCTGGGATCTAGGGCAAAGCGTTTCAATGCCAACAGCCGTGCTTTGATTTCCGGATTTAAGGTCATTGTGTCAGACAAGCCTGTCAATCATTTTCATTTCACTTCAGAAAGTCATCCTTGGGACAAATGTGTATTTCTAACTAATGTGTGTGTGAGAGAGAGGGACAGAGAGAGAGAGACAGGGAAAGAGGAAAAGGAGGAGAGAGGTCTAGTCTATGTTTTATTGCTTGAGCACCACGGTGGCCAGGGCAGAGAAAGACAGATTCTTGAGTTAATCCTGTCCTTACCTTTAGCCAAATGTAGTCTAAGACTGAAACACTCCCAGTGTTCAGAGCTGTGTGGATGTCAGCACAGCAAAGCAGACAGCAGGATGAATCACATCCCCCACCACAGAGTTGTTTTAACTTAAGAACATGATGAAAAATACTGAACTACTGCAGGATTTATTGTTGTTAACTTATTGCTTTGGTTAAACTGACATCCTTGTTCCCTATCAGCGACATCCTCTCCTCTCCTCTGCTCTCCTCTCTCCCTGCAGTGTATAAGGTCTGACATGATTATTTTAAGCAAAGTGACATCATCATGTATAATTAACACTGAATTCTGTTAAAGTGAAACTATCTAATATTCCTCTACTCTCTATGACAATCAATATGTACAGTAATACTAAAGTATCTGTTACACTGTAGTAACAAACATAAGTGTGTATGTTTTTTTTAATAGAGCCTGTATGGGAATCAGAAAGCATTACTGCTCTGAGACACCTGTAATCTGGGAGACCAATACTACACCCATCACATGGTACTGGCACAAGACCAATACTGCACCCATCATATGGTACTGGTAAAAGACCAATACTACACCCATCGCATGGTACTGGCACAAGACCAATACTACACCCATCACATGGTACTGGCACAAGACCAATACTACACCCACCACATGGTATTGGCACAAGAAATCAAATCATACAAGGTTTGGGATGTTTTTGCACCCAGACAAAAAGATTCAATCATTAATTTCTCTCTAATTCTGCTTGTTTTCATAAACATGTTTTAAAGATACTTTAAATAGGTATGGGAATAGAAAAAAAACCTTGGGATGACATTGGTGAGAGAGGCAGGCTGCTGAAAGCGAGATAATAAAAAGAGTCTAGAACAGTCCAGAATGATCTAGAACATTGTGAGTGTTAGATACTTGTTCCTAAGCTCAGTTCAGATGAACATATGGAGTTTAGGACTAGACGGAAAAAACTTTACTTTTAACAGAGCCACTCTGGTCAAAACCTTAACTTCAGACTGGCCTGGGAAGCTGAATCACTCACACACACACACACAAACACACACACACATACACACACACACACACACACACAAAAACATACACGCACACACACACACACACAACACCCACACAAACACATACACATAAAGATACTTTCACATTCTGATTTTAACTATGGTTGTTCACAGGCTTTTGTGTTCAATACACATGTTATCTCATTTCATCATTTCCCAGGAGCCTCTCCTATGGCCCCTCTTTTCACCACTATACCCCACCTGTCCAAAAGAAACAAAAACCTCTTCCTCTGTCTTTCATTCCTCTCTCCCTCCCTCTTTTCCGCTCTTACCGACTCCTCCATCCTTCTCTCTCTCTCTCTCTCTTTCTATGTCAGCTCTCGGTCGTCCTCTCCTCCGTAGAGGTAGCTGTTTGTTCCTGCTGGTTGGACGTACTCTTCTGTTTTGTCCCAGTCGGAGACCCAGCCCCCTGTCCCCCCGCCTCCCACTCCACATCCATTTGGGTCGACCTGCTGGTTCATCGCTCCATAACCCCCGCCGTCTGTTCTGTACAACTCTTCTGTTTCATTGGCCAGCTCATCTTCTCCCAGAATGCCACACTTCTCTTCACTAGTGGTCTCAGGCTCCGCCCATGACTGTTTCTCCCCTGATGCAAAAATCCCTGAAATAAAATTAAAAAAAAAAAAAAAAACATTGTCACATTTCCTGGAAAGAGATTGGATGATCTTTTTCTCCAACAATACAACTAAATGTCAATGTAAAAATAGATAAAGGTACCAATATCACATACCAATCTCAATGACCAATCAAGTACTAATATCAAATATACCACCATAATTTCATTATAATCAAGAGATGATCATAAAATATTATTTGATTTCAAAGTCTGATTTCAATAAAAACTTACTCTATGAATAAAAAGCCATTCCACAACTGAAATGGATAGAGGAAAGGAAAAGAAAAGAAAAGAAAAGAAAAGACAGAGATACACACCATAGAAGATAACACCGCCATAGTGAACAAGAGAAGCAATGAGAAAAACATACTGCCATTCCTCCCGTGTCTACAGGCAGAGAGAGAGAGAGAGCGAGAGAGCGAGAGAGAGAGAGAGAGAGTAAGAGAGAAAGAGTAAGTGAGGAAGAGAAAGGCGGGGGAGAAATGGTGAAAAATAAAGGAGGCCATTGAAGCGATGGAGGTGAAAATATTAAGAATAGATATTCAGACAGACAGATGTGGAATGGGCTGGCATGCTGTGTGTTTCAGTAAAAGTAAAACTCATAGTGTGTATATATTTCACATGATGATATTAGCCAACACACACACGCATACTCTCTGTAATTAGAGTTTGTATGTTTGATGTGACAGCATGTACATGACCAACCTGTGTGGTTTATGGGGACCAGTGTGGTTTGTGGGGACTTTGACTATGATTCTGGGAACTAGTTTTACTTTGTTAGGCTGCACGTGTCAAATTTCTCAGACTGCTGATCTAGGATAGCATAGAGAGTGAAATGGACAAATAGAGAGTGAAATGGACAGAGTAGGATTGTGTGTATTAATGCACCACTCAGCAGTCTTACCCTGTCTGTAACCTGATACACACAGATCTGCAAGCTATGGAAGTACCTTGTGCTTTGTCATGGCACCAACAATGAGAGGACACACCATGCCAGACAGGGTCCCCACACCATTAGAAATTCCCATCAGGATACTGGCATAACGGGGAGCTATGTCCAAATGATTTACATTAAACCCTGTAGGGAGAGAAACAGTAGGACAGACGGACAGTGTGAGAGAGGGAAAGACAGAGAGAGAGAGAGAGAGAGAGAGAGAGAGAGAGTGAGAGAGAAAGAGATGCAGGAGGTAGAAGGTACATGCAGAGCAATAACACAAATAGACACACATATGTCATCTTTGATCTTAGTGGGGACTACCCACTGACTTCCATTTCACTTTAACTGAATAGTACTTTACTCAACCTTCCTATCTTAACCTTCTAACTTAACCTTCAAATTAATCAAAGATGTGTTTTGAGATGATTTCTGTTATCCGAAATAATGATCATAACTTAAAATGATTTACCAAAGCTTAAATGATTTACCAAATGGGGACTGGCAAAATGTCCCACTAGGTCCCCACTTTGGCATATTACTATCCTTATGTCCCACTAGGTCCCCACTTGTCATATTACTATCCTTATGTCCCACTAGGTCCCTACTTGTCATATTACTATCCTTATGTCCCAATATTTCCCCACTTGTCATATTACTATCCTTATGTCCCACTAGGTCCCTACTTGTCATATTACTATCCTTATGTCCCAATAGGTCCCCACTTGTCATATTACTATCTTTATGTCCCACTAGGTCCCCACTTGTCATATTACTATCTTTATGTCCCACCAGGTCCCCACTTGTCATATTATTATCCTTATGAGGACATTTGGTCCACAGGATGCCACAAGACCCTAAATGACCACACACACACAGACACACACACAAATACACACACACACACACACACACACACACACACACACGTGTTTACCTGATATAGCAAATCCACTGAAGCCAACTGCCAGAACGAGGAAGGAGATGGCAACGCCTTTGGTGTGGGAATAACCAACCACCAGAAGAAACGTGGCCTCCATACCAAAGCCTGGAGGAGACACCAGTAAAACAATACCAGTATCAAACACGGATAACCACACCAGTAAAACAATACCAGTATAACACAGATAACTAACCACACCAGTAAAATAATACCAGTATCACACACAGATAACCACTCCAGTAATACAATACCAGTATAACACAAAGATAACGACACTGGTAATACAATACCAGTATAACACAAAGATAACCACACCAGTAATACAATACCAGTATAACATAAAGATAACCACACCAGTAATTCAATACAAGTATAACACACAGATAACCACACTAGTAATACAATACCAATATAATACACAGATAACCACACCAGTAAAACAATACCAGTTTAACACACAGATAACCACACCAGTAATACAATACCAGTATAACACAAAGATAACCACACCAGTAAAACAATACCAGTATAACACACAGATAACCACACCAGTAATACAATACCAGTATAACACACAGATAACCACACCAGTAAAACAATACCTCTATAACACACAGATAACCACACCAGTAATATAATACCAGTATCACTAGTATCACACACAATGAAAGTATCCCTTGACACGTCATAATCTCATACTGTTATTTACCAATACACCCACATTAAAAAAAAAAGTTTTAATGGATGGCAGAGGAATAATGAGGAGAAAAAAAAGGAGTTATAAGCTTAAGTAGATGTGTCATGCTTTTCTGTTGTTAGATGTTGTTAGTGAATCTGTCTCTCCTGACTCACACACTCTCTCTCTCCCTGTATGAACCACAGTGCCACTGTGATGTTAAGCCCCTGATAACCTCTCTCCTACTGGATGTATAACTCCACTGTTCTCTGCGCCCGTTCCCTGGTCTCTCTCACCTCCGCAGTTCATGAGTTTTCTGACGTTGGTGGTGGTCATAATGTTGTTAGACCTTAAGTAGTCAGCCAGCTGCCCTCCAATCGGCACAATGATGGTCATCACCAGGTGAGGAAGGGCAGACAGAATGCCCACCTGCAGAGAGACAAAGGCACTCCGGTTAACCTCAGAAGTGTCTCAAAATAACCACATATACACATGTAAAGATGACACTGATATGTGTGTGTGCATCTGAAAAGAGCTGGATGACATTCCCTCCCTTCTTAACATGCGTAACTATGAAATGCGCTCGCCACAGATGACTGTAAGCTGCAGCAACAACACC
>NC_044497.1:1512500-1517500 GCF_902362185.1 Chanos chanos | reverse complement strand
CTTAGTTTGGAAGTGGTGGACTAGAAAACTAGAACAAGGCAGGCCAACTCATAAAGGAATTCTCTGAGAGTTATAGTGGTCAGGATACGGGAGCGGTGTGGAAATGTTCTGTGTGTTATATCGTATTGGAAGATTGCAGGATCGTTGTGATATGGTACTATAGAGTGATATAGTAGAACTGGAGTAGTGTGAGAATTCTTGGATAACGTGGCAATGTTGCTGTGGTCATCTGTTACCTCCACAAGTCCCTGGAGTATTCGGACCATGATGACACAGCCGAAGTGAATTCGGGCCGCGCTGGGAATCAGCATGTTCAGTGTTGAAGTGGCAACGATTGCAAAACCAAAAACTCTGATCACAAAAGACAAACAAACAAAAGAATTAGATTGGAAATGGCAGGAGAGAAAGTAAAATCGTGGGTAAGGGAAGACAAAGGGATTGTGGGCAAGGAAAGAGAGTGGAGTTACGGGTACATATGTAATAAAACGTGATTTTGTTGATGCAGTTAAAGTTCAACATGAGTGAGAACCTGTTGGCAGCAAATTTCTGGCAGATGAAGCCACCAGGGATCTGAGTGACGATGTAACCCCAAAAAAAAGAGCCGTGGATCATTCCTACCGTCTCGGGATCCCACGTGAACTGAGCTTTCTGAGAGAGAGACAGACAGACAGACAGACAGAATCACAGGGGTTTACATTTAATTAAAAAGACAGTTTGGGCAATAATAAACCAGTAAATAATGAATAGCAATATGAGTAACATGAGTAATTTAATAAATGCAGTTCTCTCACATTTTCACAAGGTTGTCCTGGAAGCACTTTGGTCTCAAAATACAGTTCTAAGGTTCACCAAAAAGGATCGATTTTGTCTCGAGTATCAAATTCAACTTTATACGAGAGCAGGAAGCAAAGAAACCAGTGGCAGAAATGTGTGGACGCAGTGAAACACCACATCCAGATATGTCATTTAAAAGTCCTTAAGATCCTGAAGGCTGTTGTTGGAGGAGGTATCAAATAAGAGATGAGGGTGTCCAGATTACACCCCAGCTCTGCTTCAAAAACCCGAGTGTCTAATTTAAGAGTTTTTATCATGAGAAAATCCTGGTCTATCCACAATAATCTGAATTCTCATAAACAGCTGTGTCCATGCTCAACAGACTGACTGATCTACAGCGTTCAGCTGACCACCTGAATATATGAATTAAATAACTCTGGTCCCAGCATTGGCCCCTGTGGAACCCCACTGAAACCACTTACATGACTGATGAGTTGTACAAAGCATCACCCATAGACAATAAGAGGAAAGGGTAAACAAGATCTGATTTGAGACATGTCACATGACACACAACGTCAGCCACATGCATGAGACACAGAGGGTCATAGATTAAAATCAGATTAACAAGCAGCACAAACCAGAGCACTGGTTTTCTGTTGATCAGAAAGAGAACACACTCATTCATGAGATTTCACCCAACAGTTATTCTCAAAGTCGGTTCCTAATGGCAGCCATTAAAGCAGCCTTTCAGGAAAAGAAAAACTGTAAAAATGACAGAGCAGAGGCACAGAGCGTCTCCGCATTAGTCTACAGTATCAGAGATTCTATGAACATGGAATATAACTCATCTGATATTACAGGAGTGAGCCTCAGGGCTTTCAAAATGTTTTGCAAAGGTTGAAATCCATGCAAGACAATTCCTAATTTTCAAAAAACTTTATAAAAAAAATATATATATATTTCATTCTGTCCAAATTCACAGCTCTACTCATCCCCTCATCCATCTCTTTGTTTCGCTTTCTGTTTGGATTCTGCCTTTTCATCTCTCTCTCAACCCTTCTATTCAACCCTACACTGCATTTATTCTCTGAACCTTCCCACATTTCCACCCTGTGACCACCCATACCTCCCCTCAGCCTACTGCTTTCCCACATTTCTACCCTGTGACCAGCCATACCTCCCCTCAGCCTACTGCTTTCCCACATTTCCACCCTGTGACCAGCCATACCTCCCCTCAGCCTACTGCTTTCCCACATTTCCACCCTGTGACCAGCCATACCTCCCCTCAGCCTACTGCTTTCCCACATTTCCACCCTGTGACCAGCCATACCTCCCCTCAGCCTACTGCTTTCCCACATTTCCACCCTGTGACCAGCCATACCTCCCCTCAATATATTGCTTTCCCACAGTTCCACCCTGTGACCAGCCATACCTCCCCTCAGCCTACTACTTTCCCACATTTCCACCCTGTGACCAGCCATACCTCCCCTCAGCCTACTGCTTTCCCACATTCCCACCCTGTGACCAGCCATACCTCCCCTCAATATACTGCTGTCACTCAGCACTCAAACTCACCACATTAATGGCCCTGTTGTCCCTGTAGATGGTGTGGTTATTGACCATGCTGACGATGGCCACGCCTAGGTTGCAGCGGATGCCGAATGAAATGCAGAAGCCGATACCGGACAGGATGGCGATGATGTATCGCCGTGGCAACCCGAAGCAGGTGCAGTCCACCACAGGCAGTTCCTTCTCCTCAACCATCTCCGGCCGGCCCTCTGAGGAGAGTTCGATTGTCTCGCCATTCTCCTGACGCTTCTCTAGGATTCTGACAGAGAGAGAGAGAGAGAAAGTGAGTGTGTTTGTATATGTGAGAGAGAGAGAGAGAGAGAGAGAGAGTGTGAGTGTGTTTGTATATGTGAGAGAGAGAGAGAGAGTGAGTGTGTTTGTATATGTGAGAGAGAGAGAGAGAGAGAGAGAGAGAGTGAGTGTGTTTGTATATGTGTGAGAGAGACAGAGTGAGTGTGTTTGTATATGTGAGAGAGAGAGAGAGAGTGAGTGTGTTTGTATATGTGTGAGAGAGAGAGAGTGAGTGTGTCTGTATATGTGAGAGAGAGAGAGAGTGAGTGTGTTTGTATATGTTAGAGAGAGAGAGAGTGAGTGTGTTTGTATATGTGAGAGAGAGAGAGTGAGTGTGTTTGTATATGTGAGAGAGAGAGTGAGTGTGTGAGAGAGAAGAGCGGAGCTTGAGCCAGTATACTTAATACAACTCAACCCAACACATTCTAATACTCAACACAACACATTCTAATACTCAACACAACACTCAATCAGAGTCTCTTTAACACTCACTCACTCATCTTCGTTCACCCTAATTAGGGTCATCTATCCCAGTGTTCATTGGGCGAAAGGCAGGGAAACACCCTGGACAGGTTGCCAGTCCATCAGACACACAGACAAACACACTCACACAGATTCATAGTGTCTATTTAAGTGCCACTTTAGTGTCTTTAGTCTTTAATTCTAGTGCCTAACCTGCATGTCTTTGGACTGTGGGAGGAAATCGGAGCTCCCAGAGGAAACCCACACAGACACAGGGAGAACATGCAAACTCCACACAGAAAGGACCGTGACCCTGGCCTGGCCGGGAATCGAACCTGCGAATTTCTTTGCTGTGCTACCGACTGCACCACCGTGCCACCGACTTACATATCAGTTCAATAATTCAAATGTTAATAATTCAAAATAGTAACTGTCAACACACCGTCCCACTGCATCCCCACACTCAACACACTGTCTCACTACCTCCCCAAACACTTAACACACTGTCTCACTGCATCCCCAAACACTCAACATACTGTCTCACCTCATCCCCACACACTCAGCACACTGTCTCACTGCACCCGCACACACTCAACACACTGTCTCACTGCATCCGCACACACTCAACACACTGTCTCACTGCATCCCCACACACTCAACATAATACCTCATTGAAGTTCTACAATCAACACATATAAAAACCTACATTAAAATATTCTTAAAACACAACTACAACACACCTACTCAACACACTCCTCCATTCTGAACATCCCAACATTCAACACACCTACTTAAACACAACTCCTGGCTGAAATCATCCCAGTATTTGACAGTCCTTTCCAGCACATCTACTGAACACAGCTTCCCACTAAAAACATACCAGTATTTCTACTGAACCTACTGAACACAGCCTCACACTGAAAACATACCAGTATTTCCACTGAACCTACTGAACACAGACTCACACTGAAAACATACCAGTATTTCCACTGAACCTACTGAACACAGCCTCACACTGAAAACATACCAGTATTTCTGAACCTACTGAACACAGCCTCACACTGAAAACATACCAGTATTTCCACTGAACCTACTGAACACAGACTCACACTGAAAACATACCAGTATTTCCACTGAACCTACTGAACACAGCCTCACACTGAAAACATACCAGTATTTCCACTGAACCTACTGAACACAGCCTCACACTGAAAACATACCAGTATTTCTACTGAACCTACTGAACACAGACTCACACTGAAAACATACCAGTATTTCTACTGAACCTACTGAACACAGCTTCACACTGAAAACATACCAGTATTTCTACTGAACCTACTGAACACAGCTTCACACTGAAAACATACCAGTATTTCTGAACCTACTGAACACAGCCTCACACTGAAAACATACCAGTATTTCCACTGAACCTACTGAACACAGCCTCACACTGAAAACATACCAGTATTTCCACTGAACCTACTGAACACAGACTCACACTGAAAACATACCAGTATTTCTACTGAACCTACTGAACACAGCCTCACACTGAAAACATACCAGTATTTCCACTGAACCTACTGAACACAGCCTCACACTGAAAACATACCAGTATTTCTACTGAACCTACTGAACACAGCTTCACACTGAAAACATACCAGTATTTCTACTGAACCTACTGAACACAGCCTCACACTGAAAACATACCAGTATTTCTACTGAACCTACTGAACACAGCCTCACACTGAAAACATACCAGTATTTCCACTGAACCTACTGAACACAGCCTCGCACTGAAAACATACCAGTATTTCCACTGAACCTACTGAACACAGCCTCACACTGAAAACATACCAGTATTTCCACTGAACCTACTGAACACAGACTCACACTGAAAACATACC
>NC_044497.1:1500000-1510000 GCF_902362185.1 Chanos chanos | reverse complement strand
CACAGACACACACACACACACACACACACACACACACTCGTTCATAGGGTGAATAAAGCATCTCTACACAGTAACTGGTTTGTTGTTTGTAATAAAAAGACACTAAGACTATTTTAACATGTTATCATACTAGGCACATCAGTAACTGCATCTTACAAGTTGTCTAAGAATGCCCAAGCATACTCCCACCCTCACACACACAAACATAAACACACACAGACATAAACACACACATACATAAACACACACAAACATAAACACACATAAACATAAACACACACAAACATAAATACACACAAACATAAACACACACATACATAAACACAGAGAGAGAGACAGAGACAGTTCTGCATGGCTAATTTCTTTTGTTCTTTTGTGCCTTTGACAAACGTCCACTCTTGCGTGCATGATGTCGGAAGTACATCTGACACGTACTAGCACAGGAAAGAGCAGTTTACCATGAGAGGGAGAGAGAGAGAGAGAGAGAGAGAGAGATTGAACAGCTTACCACGAGGGAGAGAGAGAGAGAGAGAGAGATTGAACAGTTTACCATGAGAGAGAGAGAGAGAGAGAGAGTGGTGGAGAGTTGAAGGATTTGCACGACAGGGAGGGGAGGTTGGTAGGCCTATTTCTGGAGAGGATTTAAGCATTTAAACACGTCTTCAAATCCCAAGGGAGAGAGAGAGAGAGAGAGAGAGAGAGAGGGAGAGAGAAAGAGAGAGAGAGAGACAAAGGGAGAGAGAGAGGAAGAGAGAGACAGAGGGAGAGAGAGAGAGACAGAGAGGAAGAGAGAAACAGAGAGAAAGAGAGAGAGAGACAGAGGGACAGAGAGAGGGAGAGAGAGAGAGAGGGGAAGAGAGAGACAGAGGGAGAGAGAGAGAGAGAGAGAGGGAGAGAGACAGAGGGAGAGAGAGAGAGAGAGAGAGAGAGAGAGTGAGAGGGAGAGAGAACTGTGTGTAATGATGTCTAACTCCTGGACATATGAGATGTGTGTGTATCAGATGACTCTAAAGTCAGCGTTTGAGTCAGTGCACAACGGGTCTGAAAACCACACATGAAGGAAATGCCCGTATCCAGACTCATTCAGACTGAATCTGGGAGGAGTAAAAAAAAACTGTACAAAAGCTGTTTCCCAAGGGCATTACAATGAAGTCCAATCACACCTGTTCCATAGCAGTCTACACCTGTTCCATAGCAGTCTACACCTGTTCCATAGCAGTCTACACCTGTTCCATAGCAGTCTACACCTGTTCCATAGCAGTCTATCAGTGTCACTCTACATAGTCTGAATCCATTGTTTAATGTGCTAAAATGAACAATCAAGAGAGTTTTTCAAAAATGCTCCTCAGTCAGGCATAGACAGATAGACAGATAGATAGATAGATAGATAGATAGATAGATAGATAGATAGATAGATAGATAGCCTAATTACCACGTGAGCAGTTCCATTAAAAAACTAAATAAATCCACAAAATAACTGCAGGCAGTTTAATAAAAGCAACTCGTATCAGCCGGTTCAGCAGACACAGAACTGTTCTGTGTCTTCATATGGTCCACTCCCGCTTTAAATGCTCACTGTGCTATTAGCAGGAGCATTTTCAAAGACAGTACTTTAATAAGTTTCTTTCCCTCCTTTTAATCGAGAATTGATTCGGATCGAATATGAATGCAAAACACACAAAATCGGGACTATGAAATTTTTGAAGAATGAAAAACAATGAAAACACAGTGTCGACGGTTTCACAATCTTAAAATTTATTGCTTTGACAGTCTGAGCGGACGGACGCGGTTTCAGATTATTGAAGTTATGACTGCGCGATGCTCGGTCGTCAACTAACCGGTATCCACCCAGGTGCTGATAACACGAGAGCTCAGATTCAGGTGTGAGGTTTGTTGATAAATCCGAGCGTACTGACTGTGTTTTTACAAAAATATAAAAGTGTAATTCTGTACTAATCTCCATTTATTCTGTTTAGTCTAAAAGAGTTTGGGTGACGTAGTGTAGACTAAATGAACATCAAACGGTTCGGATTTAGAGGGAAAACCAGCACTTGAGGGTAAACGTGGCTTTTCTGTAAAAACCATCTTCACTCACTTAAAGTCAAACATTCAGCTGTGTAGAGATGGTGTGAATGTATCTGTTTCTCTTCATCTGTCAAACTGTTTCAATAAAAAAATGTGTAGACCCCATAACATGAGTCAAGATTATTTAAATTTATTTAAGAACAAAGATTATTGACCACGAGACATGTATGGTAGTCAGGTAGTTTAGGCTAAAAGAAGAAAAGTTTTTAAAAGTGTGGCGCTATTTTGCACGTAAATATTCTAGAAAACACATATAACTCGTTTGTAAAAGAGTACAGTCTTTAAACATTTATAAGCACGGGCTTTCAGCATATACCGGGGGAGTTGAAAAGGATGAAGTGCAGTACGGAAACCGGTGGTCCACCAACTGGCAGATGAAATGTGACGACACGTCCAAAGCGCGAGACGTCGTTATTAATAGCGTGCGAGTGCCGTTAATCTGGTTAGCTTCGATCTCCGGTTAGACAAGGAGGTTGCGTTTCAAAGCCTTTTAAATTCTCTGAAAACACTCAGAGATATATACACACAAATATACAACTTCTACAGTCACGGTAGATGGTGCCGTTAAATTTTATAAGTAATTAAATAAACATTTTTCTATATTTCTTTCTATATAGAGAGAAAGTTTAACGAGATATGTATGAGCAAGAATGGAGCCGCTCTTAAGGAGAGTTAAGACACGGAGCACTGCAAGTTCATTTGATTCTTCTCGTTAAGTTTAAGTTATCTCTAAAACGGTTGACTGCTTTTTGTTTTATAGCCTAATATTTATGACGACATGACACAGAGATGCACTAACAGTTAGCAGGTGCTTCGCAGGGTCACCTAACCCTCGTTGTGCTAATCCTGGCCTTTCGCCACCTTGATCCCCAATACGCTAAGTTAAATTAAAAACAAACAGTGCGCCAACTATCAATACTAAAATACACCCAGTCAGATAAATCCAAAGACCAGTAACTGTTTTAAAACAGGATGGAAAAGTAAATCTTTGTTAATTTTAGGAGACGTCGGTTAGCAATGCCCACACAGAACACAGGAACGCTTAAAGACTTAGTTAAGCAAGTAGTCAAAAAAGGGGTGAGGTTTTAATTTTGTTTTCATTTTTTCTTCTTACCTGTGAACTCTTCCAAGCGTTTTCGCCGCGACCGCCTTAAATCTATCTGGTCGGACCTCCATCCTTGTAACTCCAGGCTCCCGACCGACCGGTGTGCTGCTGTCCTGCGCGCACCCTCGCTCGCTCGCTCGCTTGAGCACGCGGCTTCACCCGCCCTCTATACTTCTCTCTCTCTCTTCCCCCCTCCGCCCTTCACCTCTCAGACACACACACACACACACCGTTCGCCCTAAGCCGCACTTCCTTAACAAACAAGCAGCCTAGAGCCTCCCCGCGCACCCCACCCTCTCTCTCCGGTACTGACACTATTTCAGTCCATTACCTGAGCCGTCTAGTTAACTCTACATTGCGTTAAAAGTGACCTCGACCGTACAATGGCCAAGTAAATAAAGTCAAATCTTTAGTGAATGACAAACATGAAACTTTTTGATCGGTAGTTCGCGAACAACAAGGTCTTTCCATGGGACGCCGCTGTCCATGGTGCTGAAATCAGATTAGGCGAGATAGTAAATCTCTCTACGAGGTGCGTAGAGTGACGAGTCATTGTACAACGTGGGCAGGAGAATTAACGCTCTATTCCTGTGTGTGTGTGTGTGTCTCTCTCTCACACACACACACACAAACACATACGCACACATACACACACACTCTCTCTCTCACACACACACAAACATACACACACTGCATCACAGTAAATTTAACTGGCACATTTGCGTGTTGGGTAAGAGAACCATTCCATCCGCCACAACTATACTGGTCTCAAGTGATTACTTCTCTGTAACAACAGTCCATACATAACAGTTTGTTAATGTGCAGTGCAGACAGATACACACAAGCACCACAGACCGACTGAGGTTTACTGCCCCCTGTTGGTGAGTGAGTATCACTAATTCACACACAAGAGCATTATAAATACCTTACTTTAATTCACCATTAAGAATAAGCAGAGTCTCGTACAGGTCCAGAGAGACAGTCACAAGGATTCCAGGTGGATGGACAGATTTGAGAAGAATGAGGAGAAATACGAAAGTGAAAAATGGGTGTTTCAAAAATAAGTATCAAAGATAAGAAGAGAATAAGGCAACACATTCACACAGAGCTTTGAATTAAATCACAAACTCAAACATGAATGGACAAACAGATACAACTTTATTCAATTCAAAACAATAAAATGGACCTTAAGTAAACTCAGTCTGACTCCAGCAAACCTGCCTCAGCTGATCTCAGATCAGACCCACGGCATGGTGTTAGATTTAAACTGTCTTATAGAGGGTTTATTCAGGGGGATATTTTAAATCAAAGGCTCCAGTTTTCTTCCAACAACAGCCCCTCACATATTATCACAGACCTCTCTGACAGACAGACAGACAGACAGCTAGACAAACAGACAGACAGACTGACAAACAGACTGATGGATAGGCAGATTCATTGATTGACTGAACTGAACTGAACTGACTGAAAGTGACTGGATTTATTGATGGAGTGACTAACAGTGACTGGATTTATTGATGGAGTGACTGACAGCAACTGGATTTATTGATGGAGTGACTGACAGCAACTGGATTTATTGATGGAGTGACTGAAAGTGACTGGATTTATTGATGGGGTGACTGGCAGCTTGGCTGATTGTCCTCTGTTTAAATCATAACCGTGAGGTGATATCTCCCTGTTACATGCATGCTGTCTCGTTCCCTGCTAACTCTGCTCCGTGTCTAATTGTTCCCTGTCTGTGTCACACTGATCGTGCTCCGTCAGTAACAATCCAAAATGCTTCAACTTCCAGCCTGGGATGCCACCCCGAGCTGACTAGCACACACTGTTAAGACGACATCTAGACTGTCCACAGGCATCTGCTTTCAGCACATTCAGCCCATGCTAACCTTCAGCAAACCTGCCTCAACTCACAGGCAGCCCACTCAGCACATATGGGCCAAAGAGATAAACACACATAGAGGGAGCACCTGGCACAAGGCACAGTGACTCCATGCGGCATATGAAGACAGGGTGGAAAAAAATATCTAGTTTTCTTCTAAATGTGGCTTCACTGTTGGTTTGAATTGGATTTCAGTTGTATGACAGCAGGTGCTGCTTCTAGCTTTTTAAAATCTATGGCATAAACAAACCCTGACACAGTTACTGGGTAGTCGACTGAAATCCAAGTCAACCTAATCAGAGCCTCAGTGACTATGGTAAAGGATTGGTCCGAGTGGTCCAAGTGAATGATTGACAGTTAGGCTGAGCCAATGGCGAGCCTCAGAGGAAGCTCTTCTCTAAGTCCTGGGCTGATATGGTCCGTAGAGGAGCAGGTTTGGATAGAGGGAACAGGGGGAAAGGAGAGGCCAGCGGAGGAGGAGAGAGAGATGGAGGGAGAGAGATGATGGAGGGAGTGTCGGAGAGAGAGCCGTAACCCACCCTGCCTCTCTCCATCCATCCTCCCATCTGCCCACTCACTCCTCCAACACAGCCAGGAAACACGGAGGAAGATCGCGCTCGTAGGTCCAGAGAAACTTCTGAGAGAGAGAGACAGAGAGAAAGAGAGAGAGCAAGAGAGAGAGAGAGACAGAGAGAGAGAGAGACAGAGAGCGAGAGAGAGAGAAGGGGGAACACATATAAGGTGAATGAGATGTTATTGAGCAGGTATGGGTAACTGTGTATGTGGAATGTTGTACGTACAGTGTGTGTGTGTGTGTGTGTGTGTGTATCTGTGTGTGTGTGTGTGTGTATCTGTGTGTGTGTGTTTACCTGAGTCATCATGTTGCTGTGTATGTGTGTGTATCTGTGTGTGTGTGTGTGTGTTTACCTGAGTCATCATGTTGCTGTGTGTGTGTGTGTATCTGTGTGTGTATCTGTGTGTGTGTGTGTGTGTATCTGTGTGTGTGTGTGTGTGTGTTTACCTGAGTCATCATGTTGCTGTGTGTGTGCGTAAGGATGTTTTGTGTAGAACTGGTTGTAGATGCAGTAGACCACGGCCATTAGAGTCATGGTTCCTATGGCAGCAGCAATGAATACACCCAGTTTGTTGTTGTCTTTCATCAAATGAGTATCTGTCACAAAACACATACACACACAGAGAGAGAGAGAGAGAAGGGGGGGGGGGGGGGGTGTTACACATCTCTGGGTATCCTAACAGAGCATTAGATGTCACTTCATCTCATGTTTTAGGTGTTAAGTATTTTCTTGTGTTTTAGGTGTTAAGTATTTTCTTGTGTTTTAGGTGTTAAAGCTGGTTTGTTGTATCATGTTTAATAATTTCAGTATTTTTTGCTCTTGTGAAGTTATGTGAGCTAGTCTGAGTGAACATCTGCGGAGAGAAAGAATTTCAGGCTGTTTTTCAGTGTGTGTGTGTGTGAGTGTCTCACATGACTGCTGAAGTGTGACATGGCTCTGCTGGACTGATGCCAGCTCTGGTTCTGGTGCCGGATCTGGTCTGTGCTGGCACTGACACACACTCATCATCATACACAAACAAAGCAACCACACAACCCACTTATGCATCACTGACAGAGACAGAGAGAGAGAGAGAGAGAGAGAGAGAGAGAGAGAGATGAAGGTAACGCAAAGTTAAGTTTTCAAACAAACATATGTCATTTATGGCTTTTATAAAGTATATTAATGAAATATTTATTAAATGTTTACGATATAACTTATAAACTATTTTTTCCCGCTTCTGCGGCGTTCCCCCTCAAGTCAAAAACCAAGCTTACGTCTCCCTCTAGTGGCGACCGCGAGTTACAACACCTTCCTACCGCCATTTTCTATGACCTTATCTCATCCTCTTAGCTCTCGCACCGCTCCGCGACTTAACTCATATCATATCGTTAAAGAAAGTTGAACAATAAAATGAGTATCTTTTCAAATGTCAAATTCTATATACGCATACACAAATCGGTTACTTGTACAAGACACAATATTAACCTTGTTTATTTATTTTATGTGGAGTTGATCATAAAACAGCTTTTATACAATAATAATCCCAAACAGAAATTTGGACATGAAAGCACAATAATATTAATAATAATAATAATAACCACAGCAAAAACAACAACAACAACAACAACAATAATAATAATAACATATAATGACAATATAATTTCATAACAATTACACGTTCAGTACACATACAGCCTCAGCAAACACACAGAGGAGTCTGAGAGACAAACAAAGGGTCTATGTTCAAAAAACAAAACTGTCTCACTGTCTCACTGTCTCACACTCTCCTGCAGTCACACAGCCCAGAGTATGTGTTTGTGTGCTTCTCGGTGAGGTTGGTCAAATTAAAGTTGTATAGACTTGGCCTTTCTTACCTGGGCTTGGTCAAAACCGGGTCACTCTGATGATTTGTGTTCAGGTGTGTCCAGGTGTGTTCAGGTGTGTCCAGGTAAACCGTGCCTCAGTCTCTGATCCCTCACTCCACCTCTCTCTCTCTCTCTCTCTCTCTCTCTCTGTTTGTGAATCCCTCGTTCCCAAGGTGGAGAGAGCAGCCAAGACAACCAGTCTCCTGATACCTCACACACAGGCCAATTATGTGTTCAATATACACACATACACACACACACACACACACACACACACACATACTCACACACACTCACGCACACACAAACCACACACGCTCACGCACACACACACACACACACTCACACACACTCACACACACACAAACCACACACGCTCACGCACACACACTCACCCACGCGCACACACACACAAACCACACACTCACGCACACACACACAGGCCAATTATGTGTTCAATATACACACACACACACACACACATACTCACACACACTCACACACACACAAACCACACACGCTCACGCACACACACACACACACACACACACACTCACACACAGGCCAATTATGTGTTCAATATACACACATACACACACACATACTCACGCACACACACACACAAACACACACACTCACAGAAACACACACATACACACTCACGCACACACACACACACAGACACACACACACTCACACACAGGCCAATTATGTGTTCAATATACACACATACACACACACATACTCACACACACACACACACACACACACAAACCACACACCCACAGAAACACACACACACACACACTCACGCACTCACACACAGGCCAATTATGTGTTCAATATACACACAGTCACACGCACACACACACACAGGCCAATTATGTGTTCAATATACACACATACACACTTACACACACACACATACCACATACACGCCAAATATGTGTTCAATACACACACACACACACACTCAGGCCAATTATGTGTTCAGTATACACACACACACAGACACAAACCACACCACCACAGACAGACACACACTCACACACAGAGCATGCACACACGCAGACACACAGTTTCCATGCACCACAGACAGAGACTCATGTAAGTTCTAACTGTACTACTCAATGACAAGACACGGCACAGAAATGTCATGAGAACAAAACCTTTTATTGTACAGCAGCAGGACAGCAGAAACATTACATACACACACACACACACACACACACTCACACACACACTCACACACACAATCAGAAGTCTCTTCTGTAAAGCAGAAACAGGACACACACTCGCGCACGCAGAGATAAACGCAAAGCATTAGGTGAATTACAAACAGGACATGATACACCGCACTGGAAGAGCCTAGCATGTGAAAACTGCTAAGAAAACACGCACACGCACACACACATACACAAAAAACGATCAAATGTCAGAAAGTTTTTACATCTTTCAACGGAAACATTAAACTCTGTCATGAATCGTTCTGAAGTAGCAGAGGTTTAGTTTTTGTGTCCGACACTTCAAGTTTGGATGACTGTGTTAAGAGTCTCTTTGTCCAGGCCTTCATACCCCACAGACATATCAGAACTCTGCCGTCTCCACGACAACAGCCCAAACAAGGCCCTCGTACCCCACAGACATATCAGAACTCCGCCATCTCCACGACAACAGCCCAAACAAGGCCCTCGTACCCCACAGATATATCAGAACCCTGCTGTCTCCACGACAACAGCCCAAACGACACCAGGACAGTCGAGCCTTTTCCGAGCGGCCTGTGGGACAGGGGGAGAGGCCCATTCTGACACAGGTACGGTTCCCACTCGTAGTGACAGTCATATTAAAGTCTCTACAGAACAAAGCCCTGAACAGAGAACTCTCCGGAAATGTCAAAGTACAAAATACATACAAAATACACGACGTCTCCACCGAAGCAAATATATTACAAATCATTCAAAATTCATCAACAGCACAACGCTGTCTGTTTAAAAAGACTTTTCAACTTCTTTAAACTGAAAAATAGAACATGGCTTCAGACAAGCTGTATCATTTCTACACGACAGGAGAGGTGAAATTTTCTTTATTAAAACATATAAATTACAACTGTGATATAAAATATTCAAGTTGTGCTTAAAAAAATAAAATGAAGGCGGGGGGGGGGGGGGGGGGGGGGGATCTCCATCCTCACAGGGAAGCAGAGAACAGGTCCACTGCCCCAAAAGTTTTTTTTTTTTTTTAAACATTTTACATTTTTCTACAAAATCTCAGTACCAACATGGCCTCTCTACTGTCTCCCTTACACACTGAGGCTCGCCATTGGCTCAGCCTAACTGTCAATCATTCACTTGGACCACTCAGACCCGTCATTCCTGCTTTTTCCTTTAAGAGAGTACTTAAAATAAAATAAAATAAAAATAAAATAAAATAAAAATCAAAATCAAAACGGAGTCTGTGAAAGTGAGAAAACGGTGAAATGGAGCCCGTGAAAATTGGGGGGGGGGGG
>NC_044497.1:1490000-1492500 GCF_902362185.1 Chanos chanos | reverse complement strand
CTATCACAGTTAATCCCGCTACTGAAGAGCTTAATGATTAACTCTTCATTATCACAGTTAATCCTGCTACTGAAGAGCTTAATGATGAACTATTCATTATCACAGTTAATCCCGCTACTGAAGAGCCTAATGATTAACTCTTCACTATCACAGTTAATCCCGCTACTGAAGATCTTAATGATGAACTCTTCATTATCACAGTTAATCCCGCTACTGAAGAGCTTAATCATTAACTCTTCACTATCACAGTTAATCCCGCTACTGAAGAGCTTAACGATGAACTATTCAGTGGAATCAGGTGTGTTAGTCCTGGGTTTAGGATTCTACATAACAAAAAGACGACCCATGTCCAGGAGGAATAAAAAAGGAATTACATATAAATATACAATACAAAATAATTTACAACACACACACACACATACACAGACGCACACACACACACACACACAGACGCGCACACACACAGACGCACACACATACACACACACACACACAGACGCGCGCACACACACAGATGCACACACATGCACACACACACATGCACACACACACACACACAGATGCACACACACAGACGCACACACACAGACGCACACACACACACAGATGCACACACACACACAGATGCACACACACATACACACACACACAGACGCACACACACACACACACAGACGCACACACACACACTGACACACACACACACAGATGCACACACATACACACACACAGACGCACACACACATACACACTGACACACACACACACCTTGGCAGCAGATTTGATTCCTTTGTACATGCCAAGACAGACGATGAACCAGGCACCAAACAGACAGCCGGTAATGACGGGGTTAAACTCGCCGACGTCATCGATAGAGTTCGTGATGTCCAGAGCCTTCCGGTACCAGAAATACGATGTGGGGGAGCTCGCAGCGCACTCTTTCACTGACAGACAGATCAAATTAATGTTATTATAACTATAACATAACAGACAGATCAAATTAATGTTATTATAACTATAACATAACAGACAGATCAAATTAATGTTATTATAGCTATAACATAACAGACAGATCAAATTAATGTTATTATAACTATAACATAACAGACAGAATTAATGTTATTATAACTGTACACTGACAGACAGACAGACAGAATTAATGTTATTATAACTATAACATAACAGACAGAATTAATGTTATTATAACTGTACACTGACAGACAGACAGACAGAATTAATGTTATTATAACTATAACATAACAGACAGAATTAATGTTATTATAACTGTACACTGACAGACAGACAGACAGAATTAATGTTATTATAACTATAAAATAACAGACAGAATTAATGTTATTATAACTGTACACTGACAGACAGAATTAATGTTATTATAACTGTACACTGACAGACAGAATTAATGTTATTATAACTGTATGCTGACAGACAGAATTAATGTTATTATAACTGTATGCTGACAGACAGAATTAATGTTATTATAACTATAACATAACAGACAGATCAAATTAATGTTATTATAACTGTACACTGACAGACAGACAGACAGAATTAATGTTATTATAACTACAAAATAACAGACAGAATTAATGTTATTATAACTGTACACTGACAGACAGAATTAATGTTATTATAACTGTACACTGACAGACAGAATTAATGTTATTATAACTGTATGCTGACAGACAGAATTAATGTTATTATAACTGTACACTGACAGACAGAATTAATGTTAATTATAACTGTACACTGACAGACAGAATTAATGTTATTATAACTGTATGCTGACAGACAGAATTAATGTTATTATAACTGTACACTGACAGACAGAATTAATGTTATTATAACTGTACACTGACAGACAGACAGAATTAATGTTACTATAACTGTACACTGACAGACAGATCAAATTAATGTTATTATAACTGTACACTGACAGACAGAATTAATGTTATTATGGCTGTACACTGACAGACAGACAGAATTAATGTTATTATAACTGTACACTGACAGACAGATCAAATTAATGTTATTATAACTGTTCACTGACAGACAGACAGAATTAATGTTATTATAACTGTACGCTGACAGACAGATCAAATTAATGTTATTATAACTGTACACTGACAGACAGACAGAATTAATGTTATTATAACTGTACACTGACAGACAGACAGACAGAATTAATGTTATTATAACTGTACGCTGACAGACAAAATTAATGTTATTATAACTGTATGCTGACAGATCAAATTAATGTTATTATAACTGTACACTGACAGACAGATCAAATTAATGTTATTATAACTGTACACTGACAGATCAAATTAATGTAATTACAACACAAACTAAGTTATAACAATAACGATTCACGTTATTACAACTGTAGCGTGACACTCTTAACAATACTGTCACTTCATCTATGTCTCACTGATACACAATCATTTTTTCGCTGCCAAATTTTATAGAATTCATAGCATTT